>NW_028292576.1:9800531-10077947 GCF_029948245.1 Actinia tenebrosa | reverse complement strand
GGCAAGGTGATTAGTTTGCTAGGCTAGAGCAAGTTTCGTGTGATGTGGAAAAAGTCGCCTGCCGTATGAGTGCTTGTTGCGACCGTGATGTTTCTCTAGACTTTTGAATTGCTGATTTTTTTCGTGCAATGTTGATTGGTCTGACAGTGTCGTGAATGGGCGTGGACCGTGTGCGGCCGATCTCAGAGTCTGTATCGGACATTTGATTGGATGGAATAGTAAATTCTCGTGCAATGGTGATTGGTCTGCGTATGCCTTGCCGTGTCATGACCGTGTTCGTGCGGTGAGCTTTCACAGTCATAGGAAAAATGCTCTATTGTCTAAGAAAACCATGCAATGATAGACGTTATCGTGTTGATTGTATAACTCTTATCAGCTTGCTCTGCGAGAACGCCCAATCCAAAATATATAAAGTCTTATTAACAAGAACTGCAGAAAGATTTACCTTATATTCATTATTTGAGATATAGATTGGCTGTTTGGACGTCGATCCTATAAGGCATTACGCGCTCAAACGACCAATAATCAATCAGTATCCTCGGTCTCTAGAGCCGGCAGTGCGTTTAGTTTCTGAATTTTTTCTTTCTTCGTTTTCCCTCTTTAAAAGCTGCATATTATTTGATCAACGTTATACGAAAGTGCTTCATGGCATAATAGTGTACATATTCACATTGATAAAAGTTTTGAATATCATTTGATACAATACGATTCTAGTTTTGTACGGCGATCTGTTATCTTGTACTGTTGACAGCACCTGACCTACATCGCAACTGCAACTCGGCTTTTTTGAAAAATATAAAAATTACACAAAGGCTAATAGTTTGTTCTATTCAAAACCAAATTACAATTCAAAATCAAAGGTTTCCATTATTTTGAAATGTTTATAACAAGGAATCTTGAATAAATCCGGGAGCATTCCTAGGCCTGATGATGCACTAATCGAAACAACATCCGTTTTGATTTGTAATTTAGTGGGTTTTTTTTTTTGTGCGTTTTTGTATTCATATATAAAACACTGATAAAAATACCACTTGCAACTGTGATTCCTTTTTCATTTTTAGCCCGACCAGTTCATCCTTTTTAGAATAATCTAATCGCGTATATTTCTAAAGATAAAATTGGGTAACAAACCTTGAAGCGTTTGAAAAACAAAAAAAATTTTTTATCAACATGTTAAACGATGAGTTATTACAAAATCAATTGAAAAGAGCAAGCGATGAAAAATGGGAAAAAATCAACCCGGTCAAGACTTACAGCGGCTCAAGATGAATTGGAATTAGAAGTCCTTTCTTTGTGAAAAGCATGGGAAACATGAGCCAAAAGGGGTTGAACGATGAGTAACACTTTCTCTACTACGTGTAGATTGCATATACGGAATCACTGAATAATATCGTTACAATATGTCTGCATTGGATACTTACGACTTATTTCTCGGCGAAAAAGTTGCCCAGAGCATGAGAAAGCGTAGTCATATCGCATTTTGCGATTTATGAGTTGGCTTCGGGATGTACGATCAGTCAAGACTTGTACATTGTCGTTCAAAATACTTTGATAAAACGCCGCAATATCTTTTCCCGCCTTCAAGCCGAATCCCGAGCGAATAACTAACCAATTTACCTTCAATACGTGACAAGCGATTGTATGGGGCAGTGTAAAATAGGACAAACACACAAGAGAAAGTTGAATACTAATTACAAGTTTGTTCTCACTCTGGCATTTTGAACAAATATTATTCACATTGTCGATAGCAAGGGAACATTCTTCCAAAAACGGAAGCTTTCTCATTGGCGTACTCCCCGAGTTAATCATAATAAGAAGTTGGATGAGTAAAACTGATTAACTTATGGAAATTAAAAAATTTATATAAGACCTGAGAAATGGTTCAAGTGGGACAACCAGGAGAGTTTTATTAATCTGGAAAATTTTAATTAAAGCGAGAAACGAATTTTTTTTTTTTTTTTTGTTACGGAGCGTTGACTAATTCGGATATCATAATAAAATTACGGCCGATTATATCTGAACCGCAGCTTATTTTCTAAATACACGGGAAGGATTTTGGACTAAATCGCAATTTATTAATAGTGTATTATATATATTTGTTATGTATCTGTATATGCTTATCCGTAGAGTATACGTAACGTATACGTATACGTATAAGGATACGTATATGTATATGTATATGTATTACGTATATGTATATGTTCTGTATATTGTATATGTGAATATATATGGATAGGAAATCGCACGATCTAGGTACAATTTGGAAATTAAATAGACACGAGTAATGTTGTAAAAGTTCTTGATAAGTGACGAGATAATTCCAAATTTACGAGAAGATTGCGATTTTGGTTTATAGTTCACTCAAACAAAATTTCAGTAAAAAATGCGAAGCGACGCCGTTCATCTTTGTTCTATTTGGCGGCCGCTTTTCAGTCCATCGCGCAACATTGAAAATGCCATTAAAAAAGATTAGTTCTTACGGATTTAAAAATTTATTATTGATTTTTTTAAGTACAAAATGATGGAAAATATGTTTTGACATTGTTTTGGCGTGTTGCCATAGGCGACTTAATTCGGTACTCCACGGAGTAAAATTAACGCTATAATGTACTTCCTCTCGACCAACAGCGTCGAGTAATTTTGGTGAGTGATACTATAAACTATTAATTAAGCATCGCTGCTTCTTCGAAGATGGACGGACAGGACAGGTATTATCGATTAAAAAACTAATTTTGATTTGTATTTTTAACATCTTATTATCAAACGGGATGGTACAGAAGGATGGATGTTTTACGCCCTTATGCACTATCAGGTCGTGACCATGAAAAATAGTGGTACGGGTTAAGACCATGTTAAAGGACGGAATACAGCAGCAATTAACGTCACCAACAACAAGGGAATTGATGGTTTTCACGACGGCCATGTCTGGAGGACTTTTACAAAAGATTGTCAGTGAATTATTTTTAGTCCTCCACATGGCCGCCGTGTCTCTTTGTGATGTAATGTGCCTCGTGGGAATGGTTGAAAACCATCCAATAGTCGTCACCATCAAATAATACCATCAAACTTAGCAGCAACGTTGTATCATAAACAGAAGCAGAAAAAAAATAAAACACAATAGCAGCAGACAACAAAAGATGGGACGAACACCATCAGCAACGAAACTAAATCAATACCCTCCCTCCAGTACCAGGGAACACCACCAAGCACCTAAACTATCAGCACAGAAACTACATCAGCTACCATCCATCCAAGTACCAGCACACACCACCAAACACCTACAACCATCAGCAACAGAAAACTACATCACTACCATTCATCAGTACCAGAAACACCAGCATGAGCACCTACAAACCATCAGCAACAAAGAAACTACATCACTACCATCCATCCAGTACCAGCAACACCAAGCATGAGCACCTACAACCATCAGCAACAGAAACTACATCACTACCATCCATCCAGTACAGCAAAAACACCAAGCATGAGCACCTACAACCATCAGCAACAGAAACTACATCACTACCATCCATCCAGTACCAGCAAAAACACCAAGCACCACAACCATCAGCAAACAATCAGCGACAACAACACTAACATCAAGCAGGAGCCCAACAACAGCAGCGGCACGACAAGGGCAGCATGCCATCAACGGCAGGCGCAATACTACTACAAGACATGCGCATCAGACATGCGCGTCAGAACAACACCAATAGCAGCAGCAACGACACACCATGGCCAAAAACAACGAAAAGATCCAATAACTAACTAATATAACAGCCAAATAAAAATCTAAACTTACTTGCAAACCCGATTGTTAAGAAAGGGTTAAGAATCGGCAAGAGAATAGTCGAAACAAGAGAAGGAATCCCCCTATATAGCCTTGTAACATCAGTGCACAGTTTGATGCTATTTTAAACATTTGCTTTTCTGCACGCGCATTGACTGCTCGCGCTCTACGTTTTTTGATTACGTTTTGGGGTTTTTCCGTTATTTCGACTCTGCCCTGAATATGAATGTGCAAGTCGAAAGCTTGGCAAATATGACAGAAAATTGAAGTACTAATTTGTTCAACTTTCTGGAGTGTTTTTACATTTATTTTCCAAAGCTTTCGACCTACATCGTCATCTGAGGGCAGATTTGAACATTTGAACATAAGAAAACGTTGGCAAAACAGTGTAGACCGCGCGCGTACTATGCGCGTGTAGAAAATCAAACGATCAAATAAATGATATCATTGGATGATATTTTAGAATAGATTCTAAAAATAGCATCAAAGTGTGCAACATGATGGGGCACGGGGATTCCTTCTCTTAGTTCATTTTCTCTTGGAATCGGGCTTTATACGCACGCTACTCAGTAATGTTATAATAACAATGTAAATGTAAGGTAGGATCTATAGTTTACTGCTTCATGATTAAACGTATGACAAGAAGGTAAATTGTCTGTTTTGGGGGAGGGGAGGGGAAGACAAAAATCGAGTACAATACAGTATATGAATAGGACATACATGACACTCAACTATACAATTATTAAATATCTGATGAAAGGAAAAACGAATAAAAACTAACATATCTACCTTTCTTAACTAAAAATCCTTTTTCTAAGCGTATAAACGCCAAAACATTAATGACTATAGAAAACTATCAAGAACAGCCTTACTACTTCATCTAAGACTATATGAAATGGCACTATTCCTTAATGAAGTTTAGGTTAGTGTGTGTTTTGAGTTTGGGTTAGGGTTAGGGTTTCGATTAGGGTTTCAGGACGTTATAATCAATAATCAATAATCAATAATCCAATAGTGCCATTTCATGGTAGTCTTACATGAAGTACTAACCAAAAACCGTCACTTTTATAGTTTACGCATCATCTTCGTCGGATAACCTCTGACCACTAATACTAGGGCTTCGATTTCCACAGGGTGCCCCAATGGAGAATACTCTTCGGATAACTCCTTGATGAGCGCACTGCTATCGGTATCAGGGAAATCCATGGTGTTCAAGTCGTGGTCCAAATTGACTCCCGGATTGAGTGAATTTAAGTTCGAGAAGGTCGACTCTATGATGTAGGGGTCCATGACTTTATTAAAGTCAAGGCTGTCAGTGCCACTGCGCGCCATTATTAGGTGGAAAACTGCTTCGAGCTGTAATTCAATTGCCGAGTTCTTCAGAGAGAATTATTTTCTCGATTCAGTGCCGGGTTCTCGTTTACGCTTGCCTTGTTGGGATTTGGGTTAGGTTTGGTTTCTTCGTTTTCACTTTCTTCTGAAGACGAGGACGAGGACGACGAAGACGAAGAGGAAGAGGAAGAATCGTCGTCGGATTCCGAGTCGTCTTCCGAATCACTTCCGTCTTCGCTCGACGCATCTTCGTTAGATATTCGTGCCTTCTTCGATCGGTTTCTGCCGCTTCTTTATCTTCATCTTCTTCTTCTTGTTCCTCCTCCTCTCTCTCTTTTCTTTCTTGTTCATCTTCTTGTTCATGCTCATCACCATCATTCTGTTCTTCAATCTTCTCATCCTGTTCATCGTGCTCAGATTCTCGGATCCCGCGTCCGAGAGTGCGACACTTCGTTTTCTTTTTCTTGGTCGTACGATTTTTTTCTTCTTCTTCCCTCGTCTTCTTTCTCCTCTTCCATGTCCACGTCTCCATTTACGATGACGCCGTTCTCTTGAGGCCTTTTCCTGTATTGATTGTTGTAACACATTAGTATATTCAATATTATAAAAGCATTATCATAGGGATGATTGATCGAGGCATTTCTCTTGTGAATGTGAGCCTAAATGAGTCCCAAACACAAGGTATAGAATAGATTTGTATTCTTTGAAACGGCAGAGCAAACGGGCGCTAACACGGTACTGTATGAATTGACTCAGTACATATTATAAAAACAATCATCCAATCAAATGCTCCGTCACAGCAACGTTACTTGAGACTTTTAGATGCGGCGACGAGTACGAGGACGAGATCGAGTACGAGTTTTTAACTTTTAAAGAGAGGCACTATCTTTTTGTAGTCGTGATCGTGTACGCAGATTAAAGCTTTAAATTGTAAAAATCGGGAATCGACTACGATTCAGTGTTAACCACGTGCACAGGACCAATTTTAAAACTCGTTACTCGTACTCGATCTCGTACTCGTCGTCGTATCTAAAGGTCGCTACTATAACCGTACGCGGCAACTGTCATCGTAATGGAATTAGCGACATCTATAAACAAACACACAACGCACGAGGTAACATATCATCCAATCAAAAGCCTCGACACAGCTCCGTCACGGTAACGGTACGCAGGACAAGGCACGTCCTATTTCATTTCCTCATATTGGCTACTTTACTGACCTTTACGTCATCGATATGTTCGATATCAAAGTCTTGGTCACTTTCAGCTACACTAGGTCTGTTTCTTCTGCCACCATGGTTTCTAGTCCATTGTCATCTTATCTCCCTCATCAATCAGAGCCAGGTTAGTATGAACTAGTGGTGTCCATCGCAGGCAGTCTTCATCGAGGGTTGTACGATTCTGAGAAAGCACTTTTTCCATGTGTTTATCAATCACACAACGATTCGTACAGATCACAAACCTGAAAGTTTCAAAGATTTTTTAATTCCACAAGTAAACATTTTTTCTTTTCTTTCTTGCTGGGTGCAAGAAAGGGACCGTTTAATTTTTACGGGCATGGGATGGGGGGTAAGAGGGGGATGGGATTTAGGGGGGCAATAGCTTCTGTACCTTGGGCGTAATGTTTCCCTCTTTCTGACCAAGTATCATTCCCTAGAGTATCATTTCTTTGTTTAACTGTTGAGCACGAGAAGGCACATGAATATTGATACAACTCCGTCGAACAAAAGGTCTCAAGAGAATGACAGGTGGTCTTAAATGGGAAATCATTACACCCAAGATAAAGCGTGTATTGTTAGATGTAATATTGCTCCTTACTTGCCGTCCCGTTTCTGCCACCATGTTCAGTAACTGTAATGTTGCTGCGATATCATGAGGATCCATACCTGTAGCCTGGCTAATACCTGGATGTACATGAAACGAGTATAAATATAGTAGAGTGTACAGTACATAGAGTATAGTACATAAACATGAAGTTATCTTCGAGTGGTGAAAATATGTATATATATGCCTAGGTATATAATGGGGCGTGGCGTGGTGTGGGTGTGGTGTGGGTGTGGTGTGGTGTGGTGTGGTGTGGTGTGGTGTGGTGTGGTGTGGTGTGGTGTGGTGTGGTGTGGTGTGGTGTGGTATGGTGTGGTGGATATTTACCTCGGATGGTTACTTGGTTCTCTTTATTATGATACATGTATTCTAACAATACACTATTCCAATAGCTCCTGTAGCTGATCAGTCCCAGGTCTGATAACGGCTTCTCTGGGGACCCTGGTTGGGATTCTTTCCGTGACAACAGATAACCTAAGAACATAACACCTGATCAGCTCCATACTAATCGATACAGATAGGCCAAAACGAAAAGACAGACAGATAGAGGCATGCAGACAGAAATACAGACAAACAGTTCTATAGACAGACAAAGGCAGGCAGGCAGACAGACAGTAAACAGTGATAGTGATAGTGCTTACTAAAATCAATAAGTAGTCGTCCAAAGCCTTGTCTCTGGTAAGGTGGCAGAGTCATGATGCAAGACACGTTGTACTTTTGTTGACAAGACTTTTCCTGGAAAAACAATATGAACATCATCATCATCATCATCATCATCACCAGTACCACCTTTACCATCAACACTGAGAACTTCCAAAAAATTTGCAAAACCTTAAATCCTATTTTTGACAGTCAAATGGCCACCAATATCAATGTATCGCAACATGTGATTCTAGTCAATTGTGCTACTATCAAAACTAACCTTTGAGAAGTACCCCACAAGATGGCAACCTTTTCTGTCATTCTTGGTAAGCACGTAGAATAGGAAGGGCTCAACGTCGTAATACAGTGTCTTGTGGTCAAGAAACAGCTTAGCAAGAAGACACAGATTCTGGCAGTAGATCTAATCAAACATTCACAATGTAATGTATTATCATCATCATCTTCATCATTATCATCATCATCATCATCACTATCATCATTGTCTGCAGCAGCTACCTTATCACCATCATCATCACCACCTGGCTTCACTTGCATCATCTTTGTCAGCAGCAGCAACATCATCATCATCATTACTGTACCACATAACCACCACCCCATCGTCACCATGATCATCATCATCATCAGTAGCAGCACAGCAGCAGCAGCACCATCACTATCTCTACCTCAATCATTATCATCATCATCTTATACTGCCTATTATCAACATCATCATCCTCATGATCATCACCATTATCAACACGACCACCATCATCATCATATCAACAGCAGCATCACCATCATCATCTTAAGCATCATCCATCATACCAGTACCACCAATATCATCATCATACAAGCATCAGCATCATTTACAGCAGCAACAGCAGCAGTAGCATCTTTGTTTAGAAAGAATAAAACTTGGCCAGTCGCTATGTGAAACCTAGAAAAAAATTAACATGCTCATCTGTGGTCAACATGGAGATGTGTACCTTATTCACAGCTCCGTCTACTTCAAAGACTGATATATCATCCTTGCGATAGATTTCATTTGCTGGTGGATGAAACCAACCGCATTTGGTCTGAAGTAAAGAAAAACAGAACAGGATTATGATTGGAGCTGTTACTTACATGTACAGTGTACATGTAACTAAGTATCAAATATTATAGCTTACCATATGTCGTTGTACAATACTAGCACTCTTCATGTACTTAAGACAGAATTCACAAATAAATAGCTTAGTTAACCTAACAAAAACAAACAAAGAAACAAACATTAATTTCATTTAACCACGAAACACCCACTGGGCTGATCTAACTCTGGGCACAGCTGTTCCCTTGAACCCCAAAATGAAAGGTTGATGCAAAATGGTAATTCATCACAGAATAAAACAATTTATTGTTCCAACTTTACCTTGCATATTCCTGAGGGTAAGGTGAAGAGTACCAAGTGGTGATCTCATAGCGTCCAAACTGGATCTTTGATGGAGATCTGGAGTTAGCTGAAGGTGTTAATACAGGGTTCATGTTCATACTAGAATTAGCTTTTTCTTGTGCTTTCTTGAAGAGTGCAAGGTCCCCTTCTGTCACTCCTGCAATAGATAAATAAATAAATGATAATGATTCGTTTGGAAATTTGATTTGATGAAAGCTAGATTACACTGTACTGTAATCCCTTATGCTACCCTTGTCACCCCTTGAATGAGTGTGACCTAGATGTACCACCACCATTCAACCTACTTATACCTACTCAAACCTAATTACCCAAGCTGAAATATTTATACCACATCAACCAACCTGGGGGTAGATGTGAATGTTTTCTGGGTGATGGTGTTGGTGGTTGTGGTGTGCATTGTGTTTTTTCTTTTTCTTTATGTACACTAGATGGTCTGCCAGGTCTTTTCTTGACTACGACTTCCTCAGTGACAGGTGTTGAGGGGGGACTGGGTGAGGCTTTCGGGGAGTCTAGTAAACTTTCAGCTTTTTCTTTTTCGGCTTTTTTTGTTTCAGCAGCGAGAGGACAAGCTCCAACACTAAAACAGTAAAATATTCATAATCAGATCAAGAACAAGTGAAACAAACCTTGAGACAAAAAATCTTGTCTTCTTTATCTAAATATCCTGGTCTATTACACTACTTAACTTTCAATCAATGCAAATAACTTACTTTGATAACGTGCTTCTATTTATTCTAGTGTTATCCTGTCTCATCTGTCTAGTTTCTCTACACTCTATGAAATTATGTCTGTTGGTGTCAAATAAGTGCAAGTAAAACCTCATGCAATAGCTATAAATCTTGTTAGAAATAACTGTCCTAATTTGTACCTTCTGTGTGAGGCAAATCTTCCAGTGATATGTCCTGTACTGTCACAGCCTGGAGTGGGACAAAGCCTACAAATGATGATTCAACAAAAAAATTTCAGATGGTCAACCTTTGTAAGTTTAATGTATGAAATCCTGTAAAATACATCATCATTTTTTTACAAGTGTGAAAACTACAAACTCCTTAATTAGAAAATGTCCAATACAAATAATTTTATACAATTTTTGTTTTAATAATTGTTTGCATAAAGACTCATATCAGTGGTTTAATTGCCCCACCCCTGAGACAAAATCCTGGATTTGCCTAGGTGTATACATTTGCTACTCGTGATAAAAGTGAGCGGCAACAATGACAGTGAAGTAAAACAGAAACAGTAACGATATCTTACCCAGATGAGGGTGGTTCCGGTGATTGTGGTTGTATTTTTCTTCTTGGTGGTGTTACTATAGGTGTTTCAACATGGCCTTTCTTCTTGCGTCCAGGAGTCTTTGTCTTGCATAGAAAACAAACCCAGCTTCCTACAGTAGTAATAACACAGAACTAATGAGTTTGTTTGATGTTTCTCTCTCTCATCAAGAGGCTTTTCTTCACGTTCTCCAGTTTCTTCCTCAGTCCATAAAAATGTAATCTCTATAAAGGGTTAACCTCTCATACCTCCTTTTGCACTATAACATGAATTATTGGGTTACTATTTTTTTTTTTATAGTATCCTTTTTATGATGTAAAAATCTGAAACATCAGTCACCACCAACAGCAGTCTTTCTCAAGACTACACTCAACTGGATGATAACACTTGACAACAAACTGATTCTTACCGTTAGGCATCTCAGTCATTGGTGGATCAAGACATTCCATGTGGAAACCTTTATCACAAGCATCACAAAACAACAGATTGTCCTGGAGAACAAGAAAGTAAGTGTCTCCATTATTATAATGGCAGCTTATACATCATGTGTAGTTATGAGTAGTACATAACTCTAACAAATCTGCTCAAGACGGATCTTTTTACCTTGGGAGAAACATTTTCCAATTTAGGTCATGTGTCATTTTCTTTAGATTCTTGTAGATTCTTTGTTTGAGTTTTGTCCATGTAACTTCTCAAGCACAACCATTAAACAAAGAAATAATACTCTAGGGAATGACACATGGTCCGAAACTGTTGAAAAATCTTGTCTGGTGTTTTTGTATTGTTTTGTTTTGTACAAGAAAAAAAAAGCAATGAAACCAGAGAAAAACCATTCAATAACATGCAACATAAGCAGTTAAGCCTATTGTAGTTCTTACTGGCAAGATAGGCTGACATAAGCCAACATAAGCAGATGCAACTCCATTAAAGAGAACTACATTCTTGTTTCTCTTGCATGGACTTGTGCTTGTGCTTATGCATGCTTGCGTTGTCTTATTTTGCTAGTAAGAGCCAGGCTTTAAGAATAATTGACATCATATTAAAGAACTTACAGCTTCACCAGCTTCTTTACACATGGAACACGTTTTACATTCAATACACTGCCATGCCTCAGCTTTGACTCTCAATGTCAGTTCTGGTGAATACTTCAAGCATGATGGATGACCTTAGGAAATATTAAAAAACATCTTATTTTCAATCATGAAACAAGGAGTTGTTGCCAAGTCTCCCTAGACAAGCTAATGTTTAGTACCATTACATTTAATATTCTAATGGATGGGACAAATGATGCAATAATGCCTGGGACAGTGCTTGCAACAGGGAAATTACATTGTACTGTAAGTCCACTTTTGTAAGTGTTTTGTGCGATATAGCAGAAGAAGAAATGAGCACGTCACATGCAACAGTTGCATGGGAAGAAGCAAAATTGTAGGGAATATGGAATCATGTATCTGAGACTTAATCATTTGTGTACGTGTCTCAAGAATCATATACAATGTTCATTTGTTTATTTACCACTGTTTCCACAATCTGCACATGATATCAGCTCTTCTTGTTCTCCTTTTCTGTTCTTTTCACCAGATCCTAGACAAAACCCACACACTGGACTTGGATTGGCTTTTTTCTTTGGCTGATAACAAGTATATAATTGATTAATACATATCACATGTGTGTGCGTGGGCCCAAAACACACCTACAGTACACTGGACTACAATAGAGTGCACACACTAAATCCATGAATTTGATATTGACTTTTCTTGTGCATGGTCACTAGTTTGGGAGTGTCCATGTCACAGATAATGCATATTCATTTATTTATTTTATCTAACATGTTTCCTTGAGAAGCCCTTACCATGGAACTAGAGTCCTATTCGTGCTCCCCTTATTGGGCCATTATTCAGATTCCTCTTTCTAATCATTCAACTATCTTATGTACATGGTGGTGGGGGGTGGGGGGGGGGGGGGGGCATGTACCTTATATCTAATTACCCAATAAAGTTGTAAAAACAAGTCTAGGAATCAAGCCCAAGAACCCTGAAGCAAGTGTACCACTTCTAATGCCCACCCTTTCCTGACTGATTTCCTGACTGCTTTAGTTCAGCCAGTTCAGTTCAGCTTTTGTTTCAGGGTATCGGTAAAATGTAAAGGTTTTTTATCAAATGTGTTTTTGTCACTCGGTAAAGATCTATATGTTAAGTGTATGCTCCATCAAGTGTATAAGCAGATTAAAAAATCTGTCTCAGTTGGGTTCTCGGGGGACTCGAACCACTGACCTCTTGTTTGCTAGACGAGATCTCAACCACTCGTGTTGGGTAGGAGATCACACGTGGATTTGATTAAAATATAGATCTAACAGAACCTTCTCCCGTAAAGCCTCAGTGGCCGAGCGGTTGAGATCTCATCTAGCAAATGAGAGGTCAGTGGTTCAAGTCCCGTGAGAACCCAACTGAGGCAGTTTTTTTAATCTGCTTATACACTCGATGTAGCATACACTTAACATATAGGTTTTTTATCGTTTGGACTCACCTTTGTCAAAGAAGCCAGCCTGTAATTCCTGCCTTCCTTCAAGAAAATCCCATTAATCAATCCCTTTTTCAACACAGATTTCACATGAGAATGCACATCGGTCCTTGAGCTAATCAAATTACTATAATGTTCCTGGATGTATTTTTCAACAGCATGTATTGAACAGCCATCCTTTCCAATCTTTTCTAAAGCCTCTGTAGCATATGCTTGAAAATCCACTGGTTTTTCAATGGTACCTCTAACAATATTGGCAGCATGCATTGGATTCTTATAGGAAGACAGACCTTTAAAGGTAACTTTGAGCACTCTTCCATGTTTCACACAGAGTTCCAACTGTTCTGAGATTGTATCTTTATCCAGACCATAGCTAGTTTCTAGAACATGAGATATTCTGTCCTCACTTGGACGCTGCTTTTGTCCTTTTACTTTCTGAAT
Organism: Actinia tenebrosa; assembly: GCF_029948245.1. Taxonomy (NCBI): domain Eukaryota; kingdom Metazoa; phylum Cnidaria; class Anthozoa; order Actiniaria; family Actiniidae; genus Actinia; species Actinia tenebrosa. The sequence continues at coordinate 10,064,676 of NW_028292576.1, read as the reverse complement.
CGCTGCGAGGATCCACAGGACATATTTAGGATCAAGGGTAGTTTCAGTGTTCTTGTCCTTATCTTTCTCTTTATCACTATGTCGACCTCTTGCCATGTTCACTGAAACATTAAAAACACGAAAATGCTATTTACAATAACAATAATATCATTAATCCAAATAATTAATAATGAATCTTTAAAAAAAAGAATTTTAAATGTACAGGATGTGTGCTGTGAACAGTAATAACATTGCATAGTACACAAGATAGTTGGCAAAACACAAGAGAAGTGGGTTTTTTTCCCTCATTGGTTTCTTTTGTCTTGTTCTCATTTTATAAACCCTTCTTTTTACCACCTCTTTCTCTTTTACTACAATGAAGGACTAGCGTCCAAAACATCAGTTTTTTCATCTTTTCATGGTGTATAATTTACCCTTTTATTATTACTGTTTTTTTAGGAGAAGCACAAAGCATATACGTACTGCAGTAGCAGGGTGTTGTGTGCTTTCATAAAGTATGCACTCCCAACTGCGCATGCGATGCCAGAGCTGGAAGCAAAACGGAGCCTTAAGTCTCCCCCCCCTCCCCCGTCCCTTCTACACAAAGGAAATTTCATTTTGCCTTAGTTTAGGCTCTGTATGAAAACAAAATTCTGTTCCCAACCAAAAAAGTATCCTAGCTTTCTAGTACCATCCCTGTCCAACCAATACCAATATGCCTTATGCGTGAAGACAGCAAGACCAGGACAGTAGGGACTTTAAGATTTGCAAAATCTACGATGGCGACAACCAGAAGTAAAAATAATTTCTCAACACATTGTCAGTAAAGTCAACTCATCCACAGGGAAGAAAAACTTTGAAGGCACGAAACCCCAAAATGAAGTTGTTCACACTTCTGGTAGACGTTGCTGTCGCAGATTTTGTGAATCTTAAAGTCCCTAATGACACTAGGATGTTGATGCAAGCGCATTTTCAAAACAGTTGTCATGTGCATGTCATCATTCTTGCCATTGTAGTTCTCTTTAGTGAGAAAAAGCAACAATTGACATTCTAGAAAGGTCAATCAACAAGGATGGAGGCACGAAAAACTGTTTTGTATTTATTTGCATACACCATCGTTTTGGCATGATCATCCTCGTTGTCTGTCACTGCGTAAGGTTGAAAAGATTGATAACAGTTATTATAGTACACTCAACAAAATTACTCGAATTTGATTGGTTGAGAGGAGTACAATTATAGCGTTAATTGTACTCCCTAGGAGTACCGAATTAAGTCCCTATGGCAACACGGCCAAAACAATGTCAAAACAATTATTTTCTATCATTTTGTACTTAAAAACATAAATAAGATTTCAAAGCCGTAAGAACTAATCTTTTTTATGCATTTCAGTTGCGCGATGGACTGAAAATCGGCCACCAAATAGACAAAGATGAACGGCGTCGCTTCAAATTTTTTACTGAAATTTTGTTGAGTGAACTATAAACAAAAAATCGCACGATCTTCTCGTACAATTTGGAATTAATAGACACTCGTAATGTTTTGAAAGTTCGTGCGATTTCCTATACTAATAGCTAGGTGTTAATTAACATAAAAGATTAAAAGATGTAAAGTACTTAATTAAACATAGTGTTTTCTAGTAATTCTGCTAGCTATTACTTAATTATTGCTTAAATTAAGCTTAAATAGCTAATTTAGAGTTTAGACTAGCTGCTAAACAGCTAAGAAATAAAAACTACGTCTACACCATAGAATGAGAGCGAAATTGTATCCGTTTGACAGAACCAAAATAGAAGAAATTTCAACTATTTATTCAAATTTTATTAAGCTTTTGTCTTAGAAAACATGAGCGTTAGGGTTTTATTGATGCAATTCTCACAGCAACAACAACAAGTGTTTCTTTATCAGCAGGAAAAGCATAAGAAAAGAAATAATAAAAATGCTGTTAGGAAAATAATCAAATTTTGCCGACTAAAGAAGCTGAATTTTCTATTACTAACGAAGAAAGCTTTGTCAAACTTTAGCTTGTGTTTATAGTTTTTATCGTAATTTTACATACAAAACTCACCTTTAAGTTCAAAGGACCGTAAATATTAATCTTCTTAAGACTAATGCTGTTTTAGAAGGCATAAAACGTTGGATTTCATGTCAAAAACTCTTGTATTTTTGAGTAAAATTTTAACTCTTTTCAAATGCTTTGCATATGTCGCCAAATGCAGTTACTTAATGCATGTTGGGAGAAAACACTAATATCATTGTAGATACTTGTTATAGCTTTCGTTCATTTTAAAAGTATAATTTGACAGAAAAAATTCAAATATTTATAAAAGTATGTTTAAAACTATTTGAGGTCTTAAGATAAGTAAAATTACATATGAAGCTTTTATTAAGATTAATATTTGTATGACTGTGGTGATCGATTAATACTTTCTCTCAACATGGATAGGCTGACGCCATCTTGCTTCTTATATCAATATCTGATTGGGTTAAAATTTGGACCACAGGAAACCCATACTTTGTATTTTTCAAAAGAGTCGTTTAAGTCTCAAACCTTGGTAATCCGAACAGATGTTCGTTTACAGGGCATATTATTTCAACTCAAACTAGACTGCTCTTTGCGGTGATCAAGAGAAGGGCTAGCACTAAGACGCAGAGAACGGTCAGTTCCCCTCTCCTACAAGAAATAAGCGCGCGATTAAAAAAAAGTGTCTAAATGACAGGCAGACGTTCAAGGATGTCAAAACACAGAATGGCCGGCAGCTCCATTTGTTGTTAAAAACCCAGCCCATTTTGTTGCCATTAGACAAACCAAATTATATATTCTATCATAAATAAAAAGACTTAAACGATTCCAAAGTACATTTTATTAAATGGACTAAAATTACTCGCCTCCAATTTCAGACAATAATTTCGATCCCGCCACTCAGTGACTGCCGGGCTTGAAAATTTAATTTGTGTTATTTACCGTTTTTTCCTGCGCTAAAGTCGAATCACTCGATCCCTATTACACGAACCAGGATATTGCTCATACACCTTTAAGAGTACGGCACGTCTGTACCTACCACTCACACAAGGTGAATTGAAAGTCGCGCGCGAGGAAAATAATCAGTTCAGCCGTCCTGTAGCGGACAGAAATTGTGTCCAGGACTGGATTACGATTTGTACCTTTGATGAGTTTTTCACAGTCACACAGAATTTACTCTTTATGGCCTTTGAGTTTTGGAAATTAAAAGAGTGGCTTTAGATAGTTTGCGTAGGGAAACATCAGGATACGGATGAGGACTACATCCCGGGCGGAGAGTGATACATGTAAAATACAGTAAATGTATGTAAATTGGGCTGTGAGGGGGCCGTGAAATGCACTCTACGCCCGCGATTTAGTCTTTTCCTCAAAACACACAGTTGAATCACAAGCTAAGCCCTGTTTTTCTTTATCCTTCCAGTTTGTTGTATCACGAAGCAATCTTGGTGAACCCTGAGCTAATGAGGATGGATTTTTAACCGCTAAACTCATCATGGACGAAGCGAGGAGCAACAAGTTTAAGACGAAATTGTAAAAATATATCAGCATTTAAAAAAATAGGTGTGTAAGCACAAAAAGACTAAATTGAATATGTTTGGTGCTTTTTGTTGATTGAACGCCTAATGGAATTAATGGAATCGAATTAAAGTTCCTTTGAAAATCATAAGGGTCCATTTTAATGTGTTGATTTTCGCAAACCTCGCTAACTCGTTCTCCTTCACACTCTTCACTACAAGGAAGCACTCTCCTTTAAATGTAATTTGTAAAATAAGCCTACGTCGCCTTGGTGTCCTTTTGAGTGTTGTGATCTTCGTATACATCGCCCCACCCCCGTACTCCTTCACACGCTTCAGAAGGACGCCTTCTGTCGATGTAATACCATAGAGAAAAGAGTCATGAAAACAAGCTTACTTTCGTGTCCTTTTGAGTGTTGTGATGTTTGTAAAACTCCGGCTGATTCAAACTCCTTCGATTCACACGCTTCAGAAGGACGTCTTCTGTCGATGTAATGAAATACTTGGTGGTGAATATGAGAACTGACTCGGTGAATGCAGAACAGGTTTATAACTATACTACTAAAGACTAGATTAGTCTATACCTTGATTTTTTCACAGTCACACAGAATGTACCCTTCGTTATGATCTCTTCATATGCTTTGAGTTTTGGGAATTAAAAAAGTGGCTTTAAGTAGTTTTTCATAGTGAAAGATTCAGGATACGGATGAGGACTACATCCCGGGCGGAAAGACATAGAGGTAAGATACAGTAAATGTATGTAAATTGGGCTGTGAGAGGGCCTTGAAATGCACTCTACGCCCGTGTTATAGTGCTTCAGAATGCTCATATTTCCAATGACCCCCAGCGTTTCAGTTTGACTTTGATGGGAGATCGAGAGCAAGCAGATAAATCTTTAGACTCTATTGAACATGTCCATAGTCTTTGAAAGAATATTGACTCATTGATCATCATGGTAAACCGACTCCCGTACGAATAACAATCGCGAATAATTCGTACGGGAGTGAAAAATGTTGTTAAATATTGGCTGAACCGACTCCCGTACGAATAACAATAGCGAATAATTTGTACGGGAGTTGTCAGAAATTCTATCACGTGACATTTCCCGCACATAGCAAAAAGAAAAAGTAAAAGCTATGGGGAGATTGGATAAACTGTTAGAAAAAAATGATCCGTGAAATTTAATGCAAGTGAAAAAAGAAAAATGCTCATTTTTTCAAAAGGTGGTATTTGGACTTGAGTCCACAACAGAAATAAAAAATAAAAAATATATATAATCGATTGTAATGTGCCATACCCCCGAGACATCCGCAGAGCTGAGGCGGCGTATAGACTTCGGACCTGACGGCAATTAAATCCTTCTGCCCTTGGGTGTACGAATTACGCAAGAAAATGTTCTAGCCGAAGCATCAGGGGAGAGACCAGCCGGCCCCCAGACCATATCGGCTAATCCCTTGCATCTCTGCCACGCACGGAATCGGTTGAAAAAGTGATGTTAAAAAGCCTAGTCTATCTGGTGCATTGTTTTCACGCCTATTGTTATGCTGATTCCGTAGGTTCGTGCTCAGTCGAAAAAACGCGGGCATCGATCGCCTCGCAGATACCAAGTCAAGCCCGGCAAGGGGGATTGGTATTTAGATGGGTGACCTAAACGTGATACCTACTCAAACAAGATTTTGATCGTAAATTTTCTTTTTCTATGCAGTAAACTGAACAAGGCTTGAAGTTTCTCTAGAAAATAATTCTTTGAATCGAACAGAATTTGTTACAGAGAATCTAAAAACAACTTGCAGAGCCGCACTTAATACGCGCCTCGTCTATATATATTTGTTGTATTTTGTTTTGCGTTTGTTCAAACATATATGTAAGTTTTCGAGTAAGTTTTCGATTAAGAAAAAGGTCCTTTCAACTGATTGTGAAATAGTCATGGTAGATCTAGATGGTCGTTCAGTGAAAGAACCTTCGAAACTCAGTCATAATCAATTCTTAAACTGCCATGTTAATTTCATTGGTTTTCTTTTGATCTGCTTTATTTATAAATACAGATCTCCCGCTCATATTTCATCTACTACATAAATTTTGGTCATGGTTAAAGTTGACCAAAATATGCAGCTTTTGAAAGTTGATCAAGGTGGCCTTACGCTTAGTTCATATCCAGTGAAAGGACCTTTGAACCTTCTCATCAACTCATCATCATCATCCTCAGATTTTCCCCCTAGGCTCGTCCTTAACCTTAGGGCACAACTGCTCCGGGAAAACGTTCTCTTAGCAGATGTTTGAACTTGGTTTTGTCCATCATCATTTTCCTGGCTTGCATTGGATCTATCTGGAGGAGATCCTCAACTACTTCAACAACTGTTGAACCATATTCTTCTATTAGGTTTCTTTTGAGCTATCTTATTTTAAATTTTGGTCTGTCTGCGTTGACCACTGAGACATATAACATTTGGATTCAAAAAAAGAAAAGTTTGATGTTACTAAAATATTTCCTTTTGTTCTCTATCTAGATAAAAAGGACCTGATTAGTAGCTTCAAAAGTCCTTTCACTGGATGTGAACTTTATGCTAGCAAAATATATAACATATATACTTAATTTGGTAAATGGTAAAGAAGTAGGTCCAAAGGTGGAAGGTTACAATCTGGTTTTTAATATAAGTCAGAACAATGGTAAAAACGGGTTGGTCTCCCTGTTGTATCTTCACCTTCGTCGCATCACAGGTCCATTCTTTTAAATAGTAAAAAATAAACGCACACTCTAAATATATGTTTTGAACACCCATAAAAATCACTACTCACGTTTTTTGTTTTCACTTGAATAGCATTGATGCGGGGATACTGTACAGAATATCTGTCCCTTTGGAATAAAGACTTTCTTTTTACCCTTTGAGGTATCTATGGTAACGGTACACCGCTCCGCTATCGTCTGTTTCAACTTGTTATTTGGCATGAGCACAAGTGAGGAGTTTTCGCCTGAACGTCTTTTTTAATTCCTTGTTTGATAAAAGAAGAGACGGAATGAGTTAGTTAATAGTAAATGGAATATAAATTTTACAGATTCTCACCGTGTACCCCTTGAACTAATCAATCTAATAAAAGCCATAATTTTTCGATAATCGTTTGAAATAACTACGTCAAAGTAATTTTTCTAGTAGTGTTAGACTTTTCTCTATGGTTTCGAGTCGAAATACTAAAGCAAAATGTTTACTCATTCCGACACTCCACCTAGTAAAAGTCCGATCCAAGGAGTGAATCCAGATTGGGATTTTCCACAATTTTCGATTTTGAGGCAAAAAGTAACAAATTCTAAAAGAGCAAGAGAGATTGGGATCAATGGTGTAATTTGTTTTGTTTTGGTCGTAAAGTCAATGGATCTAAAAGCATCAAAAGTATGGACCCGCAAGCCACTCGTACGCCTATACAACACACCCACCTCCCCAAAGGTACTAGGTACTACAATTGGCCTCTCTGGGGCCAAACTCTGGGCTTAGCTTACAATGAAGATTGAAAGGGTCTCCTTCCTCCGCAAAATCAAGCCAAACATACTAAAATCGAATGCGATCTCTGTTTTAGCTGCACTGTGACTTTGATTTGCAGGAGTATCGATAAAATGATAAGGATTATCCAAATGTAGTTTCTATATGTGGTCTATGGATCAATCGTAATATTTTTTGTTACTCGATATTTCCGGCGCGCTATCGATCGTCGAATAACACAATATCAACCCGGGCTATTGTCCTATAAGATAACTAAACGCATGTGGAAACTATACGTGTTTCAAAGCGAAGGTTTAGAAACATATAGAAAAGGACTACATCCCGGGCGGAGAGTGATACACGTAAAATACAGTAAATGTATGTAAATTGGTCTGTGAGGGGGCTGTGAAATGCACTCTACGCCCGTGGTATAGCTTTTTCATCAAAACACCCCATTCAATCGCAAACCAAGCCCTGTTATTCGTTCTCCTTCCAGTTGGTTTTATCACGAAGCAATATTACACTAAACCGAGGCTAATGAGGATAGATTTCTAATCGCCAAACTCATCATGGACGAAGCGACGAACAACAATTTTAAGACGAAGTTGGAGACATTTTATCTTGATAATAGACGGTATAGTGGGATGAAGTTAATTCTATGACAAAAGCTTAAAATATATCAAAATTTTTTGAAATAGGTGTGTAACCACAAAAAGACTCAATCGAGTTTGTTTGGTGCTTATTCTTGAAAAAGGATACTCTTACGTATGGTCATTTGAAAAAAGGATACCTTTAAATATGGTCAAGTATACCCTTAAATACGGTCAAGGATATCCTTAAATGTAATCAAGTATATCCTTAAATATGGTCAAGGTCAAGGATATTTATTCACAAGCTAATCCTAACATTCTTTATCCTTGCAGTTAATTTGATCTCGAAGCAATCGTCAATAAACCGAGGCTAATGAGGATAGATTTCTACCCGCTAAACTCATCATGGACGGAGCGACGAACAACAAGTTTCAGACGAAGAAGGCTTGTTGTATCTGACTGAAATTGAGTCTAGGACGGGATTAGTCTGTCCCTTGAGTTTTCACATTCATACAGAAGCTACGTTTTATGATTTTTTCAATCTGCAAGAGGTAGGAATTGATAAAATGTAAACCAGATGGGTTTCAAAGCGATACCAAGGTACATAGCAATGAAGACTACATCCCGGGCGGAGAGAGATAGAGGTAAAATACAGTAAATGTATGTAATTTGTGCTGTGAGGGGGCCGTGAAAAGTACTCTACGCCCGAGATATAGTCTTTTTCTAAAAACACACCATTCAGTCACAAGTCATGCCAGTTATTCTTTATCCTTCCAGTTGGTTGTATCACGAAGCAATATTACACTAAACCGAGGCTAATGAGAATGGATTTCTAATCGCCAATCCCATTATGGACGAAGCGACGAACGACAAATTTAAGACGACGTAGTAGACATTTTATCTTGATAATAGACGGTATAGTCGGATAAAGTCAATTCCATGACAAAAGCTTAAAACATATATCAGCATTTTTAAAAATAGGTGTGTAACCACAAAAAGATTTAATTGAGTTTGTTTGGTGCTTATTCTTGAAAAAAAGATACTCTTACGTATGGTTATTTGAAAAAAGGATACCTTTAAGTATGGTCAAGGATACCCATCAATATGGTCAGGGCCAAGGATATTCATTCACAAGCTAATCCTAATATTCTTTATCCTTTCAGGGTGGTTTGATCTCGAAGCAATCGTACATTAAACCGAGGCTAATGATGATGGATTTCTAAACGCTAAACTCATCATGGACGGAGCGACGAACAACACTAAAGTTTCAGACGAAGAAGGCTTGTTGTATTTGACTGAAATTGAGTCTAGGACGAGATTAATCTGTACCTTGAGTTTTCACATTCATACAGAAGCTATTTTTTGTGATTTTTTTAAACTACAAGTGGTAGGAATTGAGAAAATGTAAACCAGATGGGTTTCAAAGCGATGCCAAGGTACATGAGCAATGACGACTACATCCCGGGCGGAGAGAGATAGAGGTAAAATACAGTAAATGTATGTAATTTGTGCTGTGAGGGGGCCGTGAAAAGTACTCTACGCCCGAGATATAGTCTTTTTCTAAAAACACACCATTCAGTCACAAGTCATGCCAGTTATTCTTTATCCTTCCAGTTGGTTGTATCACGAAGCAATATTACACTAAACCGAGGCTAATGAGAATGGATTTCTAATCGCCAAACTCATCATGGACGGAGCGACGAACGATAAATTTAAGACGACGTCGGAGACATTTTCCCTTGATAATAGACGGTATAGTGCGATAAAGTTAATTCCATGACAAAGCTTAAAAATATACCAGCATTTTCTAAAATAGGTGCGTAACCACAAAAAGATTCAATTGAGTTTGTTTGGTGCTTATTCTTGAAAAAATGATACTATTACGTTTGGTCATTTGAAAAAAGGATACCTTTAAATATGGTCAAGGATACCCTTAAATATGGTCAAGGATACTCTTAAATATGGTCAAGGATACCCTTAAATATGGTCAAGGATACTCTTAAATATGGTCAAGGATACCCTTAAATATGGTCAAGGATACCCTTAAATATGGTCAAGGATACCCTTAAATATGGTCAAGGATACCCTTAAATATGGTCAAGGATACCCTTAAATATGGTCAAGGATACCTTTAAATATGGTCAAGTATATCCTTAAATATGGTCAAGGTCAAGGATATTTATTCACAAGCTAATCCTAACATTCTTTATCCTTGCAGTTAATTTGATCACGAAGCAATCGTACATTAAAACGAGGCTAATGAGAATAGATTTCTACCCGCTAAACTCATCATGGACGGGGGAGCGACGAACAAGTTTCAGACAAAGAAGGCTTATTGTATGTGACTGAAATTGAGTCTATGACGGGATTAATCTGTACCTTGAGTGTTCACATTCATACAGACTGAAGCTGCTTTTTATGATTTTTTGAAACAAAAAGTGGTAGGAATTGAGAAAATGTAAACCAGATGGGTTTCAAAGCGATGCCAAGGTACATGAGCAATGACGACTACATCCCGGGCGGAGAGAGATAGAGGTAAAATACAGTAAATGTATGTAATTTGTGCTGTGAGGGGGCTGTGAAATGCACTCTACGCCCGAGATATAGTCTTTTTCTAAAAACACACCATTCAGTCACAAGTCATGCCTGTTATTCTTTATCCTTGCAGTTGGTTTTATCACGGAGCAATCGTACACTTAATCGAGGCTAAGTAAGGTGGATTTACAACTGTTACAGCCATCATGGACGAGACGACGAACGAGGCCAAGTAGGGCTCTGTGCATGGCGTTCAGATATTGTTGATGGCTTACATCCCATCAGGGGTGTACAGGCTTAGAAGGATCATCATAACTTGTTTTTTTAACTGCAATCTTAAGGGACTTGCAAAAGATTATAGTTGCGTTAGTTAGTAAGAAATCCAAATGCTAACGTCTCATATCTTGCAAAGGAAAATGGCGCTTTTTCTAGTGGCTTTCCTTGTGCTGGGGATTTCTGGTATCGCAAAAGCTGGTCCTGGTTGGTATAGTACATTGCGCCCACACCCAAAGACAGGCCAGATATTTTTTCTTCACGGATCGTAAAAACTGAAATGACCATATAAGATCGATATCTTAACAATAGTTTTAACCCGTTGTCAATGGCAAAGTCAGTATCCCTTAACAATCCTTATGTGACGTGAAATGAATTCCTTATTTCTAGTGGGTAACACCTAAAAATAAAAAACACATAAAATTGTGGCCCTCTAAACCAAGGGCAAAATTTTCGTCTCTTCAAAATAAGACCGTAAAAATCCGGTACCGAATAAAATCTATGTGGTTGATCCATGACATGTTCCTTTTTCCAGAGTAAGACTTTGAAGATGACGACCTCTCGAAAGCTGCCTCCGGCTTCAAATAGTCCCTTTCACAGTTCCCTGCGCCATCTTGAAAGGTAGCTGTGACTTTGCATCGAAGAGAGATGAACGGTGAGCTTGCAATGATAGACCTTTTTTAATACCTTGGACAATTATTCACATATCTCTATAATTACAAGCTCACCGCTTGTCTAGCTTCAATGCAAAGGCACAGCTACCTTTCAAGATGGCGCAGGGAACTGTGAAGGGGACTATATAAAGGGTCATCACAGAAACTTACCGTAAACAGAGACAAAAAATAGGGCGGAGATCGGTCCTTCCTGTGGGATTGGGACGCAAAACCAGCGTCTTTGAAAGATCCTACAGCTAAATTTTACTTGACCCTTAAAGATACATTTTATGATCTCAGTATCAAAGATAATCGAAGAAGGGAGGCTTAAAATTCCTGAATGTACCACGACCCACTGGTCAAGCTGACACCGAGTCCACAATGGAGATATTGTTTCACGGTCCCGGCAAAAGCAAAACATCAGAGACTATTGTGAACCTTAAATTCAAGGGTTGGAGAGCGGTGTGGATTGGGTATGCAGAATTCTTGCGAAAAATTTATGCGAAAAAATCCTCAAAGAAGAAAGGCAAATGCAAAAATGGCAGCATAGACAAGTCAAAACAAGGATTAACAATTACATAAAATGGATCAACTAAAATTCTAATTTACAAGAAAAACTTTTAATTTACGCTAGCGCTTTTAAAGTGTACACGTATTAGAATAAATGTACTTTTATCATCAGTACTAATATACAAGCATGAACACCACAGTACACCGTTAAAAGATAATTTTCGTTGTAATTTATTCATCATCTGAGTTAAAATTATTTCTTCATTGCTAGGATTTTTTGTTTGAAATTTGCTTCTTAATTTGAGATTGTTCTTAACTGATTTCTGCGGCTGGTAACGCTCTAGTACACGGGAGAGGTTTTTCTTCACAATAAACAGTACGTTCCGGCCTCCCACCATTAACTTAGGGCCGTTCGCACGAAGGCTTTCTACCGGATAAATCCTTATGTGGACAAAACCTAGACTATATAGTTTCTTTGTCTAACGGTTCTGAATCTGTAAAAGACACATGAATATGGATACAACTCAAACAAAGATTCTTATTCTCAAACGAAATGACACGTGGTCTGAAATGGGAAAACATCACGCACCGCAAGGTAAGAAGGTCTGTTGCAGGTTTTCAATCATTCCCAAGAGAATGAAATAACAAAAGACACGTCGGCCATGTTGGATGTTATAACAAAAGAGACTAATGACGAACGTTTTGTTAAATTCATCCAACATGGCGGCTGTGAAAACCATCATATTGTAGCCTCAAAATCGCAAATACCTAATAACCCTTAACCGAATTTTTTTCCCTTATGCTTGACAAACGGTTTATCCCCGGCTCTGGAAACGTGTACACATTAAATCAAAAACAAAAATCAAGAATCGAATTTTCGCTCTGAATCTAAGATTTGGATTTAAACTTTTTTATAGTCATCTCATTGTATGCATGTAGATTTGGAGCCATCTGTGAATGTGTCGAGTTTTTTGTTATATTACAATTAAAACTATGGCATGTACGTGTTCCAGTAATGTGTTAAACACATAAATAAATAATTTTGTGCAATGATCTACATATCCTAGTTTCTACTCGTGTGAAGAAGACACGATTTAAGAAATAAGAAAGCCTGGGGCAAAGCTGAATTTCATTAAAATTCTACCTCTTCCAAATCGGTTATTCTGAAAATTCTTTGATTAACACTACCACTTCAGGATAACCAGGATAAACTAAGACCTTATTTTTGGACTTAATATTCCCCCATTTCAGATCACCGTGTCATTCTCTTGAGAATAAGATTCTTTGTTTAAGGTGTGTTTATATTCATGTGCTTTCTCATGTGCAACCGTTAAACAAAGAAATGAGAATGATACGTGGTCTGGAATGAGAAAACACTGCACCAACACGAATAAGGTCTAATGGACCAAATCCAATTGGGTGTAAGGTTTTCCCACTTCAGACCGCCTGTCATTTTCTTGAGAACAAGATTCTTTGTTTGAGTTGTATCCATATTCATGTGTCACCGTTAAACAAAGAAATGATACTCGAGGGAACGACACTTGGTCTGAAATGGGAAAACACTGCAGCAAGACGAATAGACACAAGCACATCGGAATGCAGCTCGACTTGGAGGACAGCCATAAGTTTCCAATTCTCATGCGAAATGAAAATTCTCTGTTTTGTCATCCAAATTGAGCTGCTTTGACGTCACATGCAAGGGAACTATAAGTTCTAATACACCAGTTTCACCTTCAATGCATATCGCTGTTTTTGAAGGCTACAGACTCATTTGCACAGGCTTAGCCTCGTTTATAAGTCAGCTACTCACAAATACCATTAAACGTCCATGGGATTTCAAAACATTGGTATTGTTCAAGCTGCACATTCTTTACATTAAAGTTGACATTTGCAAATGATTTACTCTTAAGCGAGGCGGAAGCCTGCGAAAATGAGTCTTCAGTCTTAAAACACAGCGGTATTTACGGAATGAGAAAAGGGACTATTATCAAGTCTACAACTAGCTAATCTGATTAGACGCTAATAGGTGTAGTAGATCCTGAATCTCCTAACACAAGACTGCTCCCTCGATTTTGCATGTTGAGGGAATGCGGCGGAGAATGCCCAGGGCTACATCTTCCAGGCGTTCCTCCCAAAGCCGTGCCCGCTGGATGTAAAGGAGGACTTAAGCTATCTGTCATATCTGGTCTTGAGGACACACTGTTGGAATTCTGGCTAATTTCTCTTGTTTCTGATTGGATGATATTTGTCACTGAATCACGCTCGATCTCAGACACTTCTAGTCGCTCATGTACGTGGGATTTATGAGTTCTTTCTTGGATGCCAATGGAAATAAATGCGCTGTCCATCTTTTCCAATCTCGTCGTTCCTTCGCAAGACCCTTGAGATGTTTCAACGTGATTTCTTTCCAGGATTAAATCTTTTGGTCCCGAGATTTCTTCATCTAAAAAGGCAGAGTCCATCAAGTCTATTGGTTCCTGTCGGGTCCATTGTCCCTTGTTCTTTGGTGGTCGCTTGGGGACTGGACATGAAACATCGGTGTTCTTACTCAGAGTGGAAGATATCGTCGGTGGCCCGGTGGCTGCAATCTGAAAATAATCACATGAACTCGGCATAAAATGCCACATGAAAGTCCTGGGACGGATCCAGGGCTGGTGAAAGGGGGAGGGGGGGGGGGGAGGTCATCACCTTTTGCTTAATTTCTTAGTATTATCCTCAGTAAGCCACCACCCCTCCCCCCCTTATCCTTGCATTCCTGGTAACACCTTTGTAATAGTCACCCCCTGTAAAAATTCCTGTATCTGCCAGTGAAGTCTAACGATTTGTAGATGTAATTACAAGGCAGCACTCCTCGGATGTTTGTTCGGCCGGGAATTGAACCCACGCCCACCTACACTAAACTCGGTAACCAACCAAGCCAAATAGGATGTGGTATTACTTAAACGTGTTTCAGCTAAATCATGCATGCATGTAAATAAATCCCAGCAACCCACCCTGTGTCTTACTAACTCACTGGAACTTCGGAAGAATCTTTTTCCACTGAAGTCGCATCTTTTAGTGATGAAGAAAGCATCGGTTCCTCTGAAGAGCAAAAATAAGAACGGTTTGTAAGGGACATAATCATGTAATTAACGAATGCTATACAATGTTCGTTCTAAAGAGGGTCCTGAAGGGGAGCTGGGGTTTGCTTTTCTTGGGCTGAAAAAAATGGGATTTTATGGACTGGAAATGGGATTCACAAACAAAAAAAAATTCAAAGGAATGGGAGTGAAATTTGAGCAAAACATCTAGGCTGGGACTATGGGGTTTGGTCAAAAGTGGGGCTGCTGAGAAATGGGATTAGAATCCCTCTCCTCAGGATGCTCTAAAAATATAAAGTTGGAAAAAAGCATAATACTTATAACCATGTTTATGATATGCCTCCTCGCCTTGGGCGTAATGTTTTACCATTTATTTCAGTCCACGCGTCATTCCCTTGAGAATAAGATTCTTTGTTTGAGTTGTATCCATATTCATGTGTCTTCTCGTGCGCAACCGAACGCAAGCGTTAAACAAATAAATGATACTCTAGGGAATGACACGTGGACTGAAATGGGAAAACATTACGCCCGAGCCCAGGGGGTCTAATATCGACCCTGGCAACTAGTTTTCATTCAAGAAGACTAGGGTTTTGACTTCCGTCAGTCAAATTTCCATCGTTCTGAGTCAGTATATTCTTGATTGATGGAAGTCTTTTAAAAACCTAGACTTCTAAGACTGTGCTGGTAGCTTGATAATAATGATGGTGATGATGATGTTGATGATGGTGATGATGATGATGATGGTGGTGATGATGGTGATGATCGATGATGATAGTGATGATGATGATGTTGATGTTGATAATGATGTTGATGATGGTGATGATGATGATAGTGATGGTGATGATGATGATGTTGATGATGGTGATGATGATGATGGTGATGATGATGATGATAATGATGTTGATGATGATAGTGATGGTGATGATGATGGTGATGATGATGTTGATGATGATGATGATGTTGATGATGATGATGTTGATGATGATGGTGATAATGATGTTGATGATGATGGTGATAATGATGGTGATGATGGTGATGATAGCGATGGTGATGATGATGATTTGATGATGATGATGATGATTTGATGATGGTGATGATGATGATGGTCATGATGGTCATGATGATGATGATGGTCATGATAGTGATGTTGATGATGGTGGTGGTGATGGTGATGATGATAGTGATGATGATGATGATGAGATGATGATGATGAAAAATAAGGAAACTAACGTTACCTGTAAGACCATCAAAACTGCTATCCAAATCCTTATTTTCAGGTGATGATAGGGTCAGCTGGATTGCTGGTGGATGTGAACCTCGCCTTTCTTCTCTCCGAGGGGGAATGGGTGGGGGCGAAGCTTGATCATCATGACTGCTCCCTGCTCTGTCTCTAGTGCTAGATCCTTTGGAGATAGGTGTCTTGATGGCAGCAGATTGAGAGTGTTCGCAGGAGCCTGTCCTGGTAGGTGGCGATGACGGACATGAATGATCCCCGCTAGATTTTCGTGTTCTTGGAGGAAGCGGAGGTGGGTCAGATTTCTTCCTCGGGGGAAGAGCAGGAGGAGGTTGATTGGGAAGTTCTGCTCGCTCTCTTTCCCTTTCTCTCGCTCTTTCTTTCAA
Organism: Actinia tenebrosa; assembly: GCF_029948245.1. Taxonomy (NCBI): domain Eukaryota; kingdom Metazoa; phylum Cnidaria; class Anthozoa; order Actiniaria; family Actiniidae; genus Actinia; species Actinia tenebrosa. The sequence continues at coordinate 10,048,429 of NW_028292576.1, read as the reverse complement.
CTCATCGCGATGATCAAAGGTCGGTCTGCCCAACGAAGGGTCGTGTGATGCTCTTCTTAACGACGAGGTGCTTTTGCGGAAATGTTTTGGGGATCCCTCAGGGGTGGGTACTTCAAGGCTCGTCTCTGGGGACCAACCTTCGTTGTCGATACCCGGGCTAAGGGCGGAGACACTTCTTGCGCGTGATTCTACGTCTTTCAAAGAGTCAGGAGCAAGACAATCACAACTCGCTCGTCTTTTAGTCGATGCCACTGGAGACAAAGAGAAATTATTGAAAACTTTGTTTAAAAATTTTGAAGCTCTGGAGCCACGTCGCTTGAAGCTGGTGTCTCCTTCGCTGTCGGTGTTCTTGTCATCTTCGTGAGACTGTGATGCCGAGTGTCCATTACTTCGAAGAGAACTTGATCGAAGTCTTTCAAGCTCAATCATCGATAGCTTCCCTTCTTGTGGTTCTTGGATTGAAAGATGCGTATAGGACTTCTTCTCCAAAACAAGACTAGACCCAGAAGTTGTTCTTTCTAAAAGTCGTGCAGTAACGAGTGATTCAGGCCCACATGATGCGCCAAATACAGGAGTATGAGGACCCAAAGGTGAATGGTGTCTGTTGATTCCTTTACGAAACTGTTCAGACCGCCGTTGTACCCCTTCAAAAATATCTCCCATGGAAGCAGAATTTCTGGATCTAGAAGTGCAGGCGAGTTCCCTCCGCGCAGGAAGTGGAGGAGGCTTGTCGTTCAATGAATCAAATCCACTGTGAGACATACTTTTTTCAATGATCTTCTTAGTCCCTATTTCAGAAGACACAGCTAAACTTTTCACGTTGAGTTTACTATCACTGACCTTTTTAAAGTTCAATTTATCGATCGCCACGTTCCCTGTGCTGTTTCGTTTCGGGAAATGTGGAAAAAGATCTTGTTTCGCAAAGCTCTGAGGAGATTCTAGTTGAAAAAGACATTTTTGAAGTAGATCCTGGGTTTCATCACTTCTCTTTAAGAAATTCTGAAAGCTTTCTTGGTCTTGCCGTTCTTGTTCGACTGATCCACTAATAAACTGTACATCATTAGCAGACACAACATCTTCTCTTGATGGTTCTTCAGGGTCTACATTTTCGAACCCTTCATTTGATTGCACGACATTCAATGAAGTACTGATTTCCTGAGAAGTCTCGCTACTCGTAGACGTTTCACTCAAAATGCGATGACTTCTTCTTCCATTTAAATCAGTTCTCGTTAAAATATTATCTGATGAAGATTCTTCGTCGGCTAATTCCTGCTTGATCGAAATTCTAGTGCATTTTATCTGGCTGTGAGACTGCGGGAATATACTAGTTTTATGAGCCGTTGGGTTGGATAACTGCTCGAAGAAATCCTGACAAAACTGAGTATCAGGTGCTGCTGGAGTTTCTTTGGATGTCGGAGATGTCTCAGATGATTTCAGAGCTACAGTAGCATCAGAATATGGCTCGTAATCTTGACTCTGAGAATCAAACACTTTAGACTCTTTTCCACATTTTTCTTGATATTGTACTCCATAAGTATTTAACTCACGTTCATCGATATATTCAGATTGTTCACTTGATTCGTTGATAGATGGAATTCGAGATTTTAATATGGGAGCGACTTCTTCGCTGGTAGTCGACGTTCTGCGGTGTTCGGGATCAGATATGTGGACTGGTTCAACACCAGACTCACTGATCAAGTCTAAATACGCATTATCTGCGGGTTGTGCTATAGAATCCGCGTCATCTGTCACAGCTGGTTCAGATTCCTTTGTATCTATCGCATCTTTCACGCACATACCCTGCAGTAATGTTTTTCTTAAGGAATTTGGGCTCAGTTTTGGTCGTTCAATTTTGTCAAAGTTAAGTAAGGTATCCGACTCTGCTCTTACAGCTAAATTACACGAAAGCGTTTGTTTCTGAGAAGAAGTTTGGGGTTCCGTCAAAGCTTTTTTGAAGGTTTCTCCTGCAGGAGAAGAAGGGTGGACCAAATCCTCAAAACTGTTGCTTCGCTCATACTTGAACTTCTCACGTTTCTTTACCGCTGACTCGCAAAGAACGTTGGAATGTGCGCGGATCTTTGCTGCAATCTGATCACCAGAGTTAGTGAAGAACTGAAATAAGCCAACACCAGTTGCGCTTTTCCTGCAATGACAAAAGCAGGAATATGAGCGTCACCTGGATTTACCCCAAGCGAAAAATTATATTCTGAATGAATATTTTAAAATTTACTGTTAGAAATGTTATTTATCAGTTCGTATTTACGGCGTTCTGTCATATATCCAAGAACTGCGACATCAATTTGCACATAGTTGGTATTTTTTTGTGTGGGTTTGCATGGCACGCCAACTTGCGCATTGAATTGGAGTTCATCGTGTTAGGTTTTGAAAAACACTCGAACACTCTACTCGCAAGTGATATTGCGACTGGGAATCAAACCCGAGACCCCAGATGCGAGAGAAAAGTGTCCTTTAGTTACACCCAACCTTACAGCCATCTCAGCCACACGCGCCCTTTCGAGACAAACACTCTAATCAAGGGAGAGATCTAACAAACTCGAGACCACAGAAGTGTACTTTAGTGTGCTATAGCTACACCCAGCCCTAACCTCCCTTTCTAAACGTTAACACGGATGCACATTTGAAAATCTTATAATAGATATTTGCGCAATATTGAATTAATCAATAGTTATGAATAATAACACGAAAGAAAATAACGGCAAAGAAATTAATGGGGCTTACCTTCCTGATTCTAAGCTTAACAACTGTGTTCCGTGTCCACCAGCGCTTTCCGCAGACTCACATTTCCATCCCCTTAAGTCAACAAGTGGCCATGAGATGAAGGAAATGTTGGACTCTAGACGATGGAGAACAACGTGTTCATCTGTGATGTGCATTCGATATTTATCGCGGATTCCGTTCTTCTCCGAAGATGGAGTCAAACGAGTGGTCACTAAGAATCCTAGAGTTAAAACAAAAGAAGTGAAAGATTAGAAAAATTACTCGAAGCGAATTCAATTTTCACTCGAGTCAGTTTTAAGGTCCGGAGACGTGGTATACAATACATTTGCTGCACGGAACGAAACCACACGTAGCAATTTTTCCTGCAACTATAATATGAATAAGGAAACGCTACCCGATCCTTGACAGAAATGACACGGTTCTTGTTCACTCTGGTTAAGTTAAACTGGTTGTGTGCAACTGCGTAGAACTCGATTCTACTTGTGCAACATTGTGCGTATCCGTTGCAGAAATCAACCTGCACACACACGTTGCAATGTTGCGTTCGCGTGTGTGTCGCGTGCAAATGTTGCATCATCTGTGGGGACTTTTAGGGGTCCCGTCACGGTGCTATAGACCTCTGCATTAAATCACTGCCTGGGGGTCAAAACAATTGAAAATATTGACAACAAAAAAAAGATTCCCATCCTCAAGAGAAGAGAATTCTATTTTGACCCCCAGATTGGGGATTAGTGCAAGGGGATTAGTGCAAGGGGTCTATATAGGGGTTATGAATTAAGGACTTCAAGAAAACAGCAGAAGTGTATGGACCGCCTCACCCTACTAAATCGTCTTATCTTACTAAGGTACTTACTAGGGTACCACTTATTAACCAGTGGCTAATAAACCTGCGGCCATCGTTCCAATGAGTTGATTGTTGCAAAGGGAAAAAAACCGGAGTTGAACCACAATAGAGAATCAGCAAGTAACTCTTTTCCCATATGAAGGCACGTTCAGGAATTGAACTCATGATTACGGCACACTGGCAACGCGCATATCACCATTCTTAAACTACGAGAGTTACACCACTATTAAATACAGTACCATTAATTATTCACCTTGATTATTGTCCTCACGGGCAGGTGGATCTGAGGCTCTTCGTAACCCTAAATCAACATCCAGTACAGGGCTACCTGATGCAGCAACATTAGGGACACTACGTCGGGGTACTGGAGGCGATTCGGGGTACACCAAGTTCGTAAGGTCTGGAGGGCATTCTTGGGGAGTCCCGGGTTTGATAGCAACGCGATTGAGCGCTTCGACCCATTCTTTCGTGTCTTGTTCGTTATCTGATGCCAACATTAAAGCGCTATGAGGAGAGACGATCATGAAGGCATTGCGCTGTGTCTTAGATGCGTCGGTTGTTCCAATATGGATGACGTTTTCTAAACTGATCCGGTTTATATCCTTGTTGCCTCGAGTCACGTGGTAAGACGGCTCATCTTTGAAATACTCAAATACTGGAGGAAAACCTCGAAGAACGAAATACTTGGACTGCCAGGCCTATGCGGGTTAGTAATTACAAAATCAATCAATTAGGTCAAAGATAAAACTAAACTTATGCTCACCTGATAGACGATGGTCACGCGATTGCGTGACTCATTAAGCACGCCACGATAGACTGATTTACTATTAATGATATTAATGACGTCTCCGAGACACGAGCGAAGCAAGTTCGAAAATAGCGAGCGTCGAAATTGCGAGGTTTTAGCGCGCGTTTTAGGCTACTTCCGTTTTATTCAGCGCGCGTGAACTAATACGAAGATTTGCCAAAAGTCTAATGATGGTAATGATGATGATGACGGTGATTAAAATAACATATTAAACAACAAAATGTCAACACCAAAATAACCAGTTTAAAATGAACTCATTTGAATTTGCTGCCGCCATTTTGGAAACAGGTCTAATTACCTTGAATCTAACTTTTCCTGTTGTAGGCGGACGTTTTATCTTTAGGTAACCACACTTTTGGATACTCTCAATTGTTGGAACAGTCGCCATTCTTTGCTTACTTTATGTATCGTCTCGTCGAGTGGGTGTATTTTATCATTCTGTCGAAAAAAGGTAGAACTCCTGGTAAGAGCGACTATTGTTGCATCTTTTCTTTTCTTTTGCTTTCTTTTAGCTTCTTTTTTATGCTCTCTCTCTCTCTCTCTCTCTTATCTTTTTTTTTGCGTTCAACAACAAAGGTTCTCGATTTTAATTGAAAGCATACGAAGGAAGTTGAGGTCAATAGTTTCATTCTTTGACAAGTAGCGCTCTTCGGTGATGTATACAATTACGTGATTAAAATACCAGAAAAAGAAGCAACCCTTCAAGCTTCAAATTTATTTATCGTCTAGATTAAAACTCTCACTAAATAAAGAACGATTTAAACGTTTTCTGATGATTCAGTGTTCTAACAAACAACATCTATTGCCAAGTCACCAAACACTTTGCATGCATTTTGAGTTTAAATAATTTAATAAAAATCCGAAGTTTTAGGATTATAACAGCACAAAAAGAGGTCAGTTATATTGAAAGCGATACTTGCCTGAAAAAATGGGAAGAAGCGAATAAAATGTGAAGCTAAAGAAAGCCAAGCGAGAAAAATAAACAAGGTTTTGAAGCGATGACAAATTAAAGATGTGACAATTATACGAGTGTTAACAGACGAGTAACTCTTGACTCGAAAAATAGATAAATTTATTCAAATAATATATTTTCTTCGTTTAAACGTTATCAGGCATTAAATATTCCTATGATCAGTGATGAAAACACTTGCTTGGATGAATTATTCATAGACCAAATGAACATTATTCGTACTATTTAGATGAACAATTTGTTGCGTTGGCTGTAATATTTCCTTTGTGGTCAGCTTTTTTAGCATTTGAACAAAAGGGATACGTCCTCAAACAATACCGAATTAAGAGGGTTTTCGGCTGAAATGTTTCGCTTAATGACTTTCAAATACTAATTTCCATTCGAGAATTTTAATCTAAAGTCGAAAGTCCTGACAATATTTACAAAATGCTGGTTCGCCTAGACGCTTTCATTAGGCCATGATCGACGATTTATACAAATTTTCAATGTGAAATTCAATTCTACGACCCTTCGTCTCAACCTTAAAACCGAATCTTTAAAAGTGTATTATAGCGAGATACATGATGTTCAAGAAATTATATCATGTAAAATAAGGCCAGATACATGGTATGTGCAAACTAAGATTATTATTGAATTATATATCGAGTCAATTTTGAACTATTTTTGAAATAATTCAACAATATTCAAAAGGGTATCAATAGAATTGAACACTGATAAGATCGCCATGTAGTTTCCTAATATTTATTTCGAAAATATATTTTAGTAAAAGGTCGCAATGGAAGAGAGAAACATTGATGAACTAAGCTCGCTTAAGGAAAGATATATTATATATATATTTTAATTATGGAATTAACTAAATTCTCGATTTAAAAAAATATTGGGTTATTTAATCATTATTCGGTTTTAAGGGATAAAGGGATAAAGAATTCATATATATTCTTTCTGTATTAGTATTTCACGTCGATATATAGTTGAGAATGAAGTGTAGGTTCATGAAGAGTACTGTTTTTTTATGAGCTATTTGAAGTATAACATTTTACCTGCTATATTTTTCTGTATGTCGTGCCTCGATCTCAACTTGATGTTTTCATCGCTCACTGCTCAATACACGTTAACCAACGAAAATATCCGCTATCTTTTTCTCCCAAATGCAAAACTATACGTCCAAGAAGCAATTCATTTAGAAGTAGAAAGAACTAAAAATAGTAATTGTCTGTGAAGTACATGCTATCCTTGCTGTGTACGGTACCTTTGCCCGTGGTCAATGTGGTTGAACAGTAGTCTCTAACTGCTCTAAAAATCCACTGTCCTTGCCTCGCAAAAAAAATCAAAGAGTTATAAATCCAAGAGGTGGGTTTTGAGATAAACTGTGAAGAATCGTTGATAGATTTACTGATGATACACAAAAATCGACCTCTGTGAGACCTCTGTGAACGATGTATTCCGATCAAAAAATGTCACGAGAAAAATTAAATAATAATAGAGAATACCCGTGAAGCTTAGCGGTCATAACTGCTTCTGTTAGGGGTGGGGTAGGGACAAGACGTGAAAATAATAAAAAAATATAAAGATAAATGTGACTAAGTAACTCTATTCTAATATTTTCTGTGCTGTAACGCATTTTATTTTGCAACTGTCATGTCTAAAAGTCGTTTTAAAAATTTTCATTCAATAATTTTTTATACTATTGCTGCCAATTTTCCTTCATTAATTTACTAAATTCATTTACTAAATACATTTACAAGCACTTTGTTTAAATATCATAATCAAGATTTTTTAGATAAAAAATATATATTATATATTTTGTGAAATTATTATGAATCAGGTGATTTTGAAATTTTGTATTTGTCCCTCTCTCCCTAAGGAACCAGATTCATGTCCTTACCCCTACCCCGAGGGGTTCACACTGACAAGAGGCCACCTGAAAAAACAAAATGGAGGAAAGTAGAGGCGATCGCGGTAAAATAAAGGTTCTCACTTTAAACTGCTGGTAAGAATAATTGTATTGTTAATCATTGAAGATTTTTCAAGTGTGTTTTAATTATCTTAAATAAAGGATTTTGAAGCCGTTGATGAACCGATGTTCAACTTGGTTGCAGGTATCTGAATCCAAACATCTTGTATTAGGGTCATTTTGTTAATGTTTAACAGTGTTTCAAGCTCGCTTCATGGAGCACATAATATAACTGTTCATTCCCTGATCATTCAGCTCTGTCATTCAGTTGGTCTTTATCAAAGTGGTAGTGTTTTTATAGAGCGGCAGGTTTTGTTTTGATGTGGGATGGGGGTAGACAATATATATCACCGCCTCTAGATTTCGGATGTTATGCAATATAGGATACAATCTTTTGATTTCCCATGATTAAGGTCTGTGAGCCAGCTAGTATATTGCAGATCAGAAGCCCATTACTAGAAGCAAATCATCTCCCATACTGGGTCTGTGAGCCAGCATATTCCCAGATCAGGAAGCCATTACTAGGAGCATACATCTCTCATAACTGTCTGTAAGCGAGCATATTCCCAGATCAGGAGCCCATTGCTAGAAGCATCCATCTCCCATACTGGATATGTGAGCCAACATATTCCCAGATCAGGAGCTCATTACTAGGAGCATTTATCTCCCATACTGGTTTTCGTAGCCAGCATATTCCAAGATCATGAAACTATTACTAGGATCAATTGGGTCTGTAACCAGCATATTCTTAGGAAAAAACCCCATTGAAAATGAATTCAAAGCAGAGACACATCATTGAACAAATCATTGTTGTCTAGTGACATGCTTCTGACATGCATTTCTTTTTTCGTATCTAGGGGTATTCCATATGTATCCAGCGATGTCAAAAAAAGATTTACTTACATTGCAAAAGAGTTGGCCTCTGGAAAATATGACATCGTTTCTCTTCAAGAGGTAATTAATTCAATCCTAGCACAGCTAACTTACAGTATCTGGTCAGGACACCCTATGACACACCCCCAAGCATGAAGGACCTCTGGAAAATTCTCTGGGCTGACCTAAGTCAGGGCATGGCTAACTCACAGATCAAACCCTGAAACAACCTCTGGGCTGATCTAAGTGAGGACACGGCTAACTCACAGATTTAATCCTGAAACAACCTCTGGGCTGATCTAAGTCAGGGCATGGCTAACTCACAGATTGAACCCTGAAACAACCTTTGGGCTGATCTAAGTCAGGGCATGGCTAACTCACAGATTGAACCCTGAAACAATCCCTGGGCTGATCTAAGTCAGGGCATGATTTCAAAGATTGAAATGGAATCAAGCTCAAAGGTTTTGCAGATGGAGGAAAGATATATAAAAAGCAATAATTTGTTATTATACTTCCTTGTACCATTTAAATAAGCAGATATGTTATCTTTGCCACAAATTTCTTTCTCTCTGATTGTAGGTCTGGAGTCAGACTGACTATGAATATGTTGCTAAAAAAGTAACAGAAGTTTTACCATACGCAGTCTATTTTCACAGGTTAGTTTATGCTTTCTTTCTAATACTGATACTTTGTAACTCGATCCTTTTATTTTCTTTAAAAGATTATATTCCACTAACATTTTGTTTTTTATATTCAGTGGTGTCATTGGCAGTGGTGTCTGTGTGTTCTCTAAGTACCCTATAACAGATACGTTCAACTATCGCTACTCTCTCAGTGGTTACATGTACATGATTCATCATGGGGACTGGTTTGGTGGCAAATCAGCTAGTTATTGTCTTATTGACCACCCAATGCATCCAATATATCTATTTACTACCCATGTAAGATTCTCTATGTTTTTTTTTAAATATTGTGTTGAGTTTATATGGTTTGGTTACCACCATTAGTCAATTTGGTAAGGTGGAAAAGGTAGAAATATCTGACTTCCTAAGTTTACTGTAATTAGTATTTTTGATTAATGGAAACCAGAAACAGATGACTAGCGCTGACAGTGGTCATGAAATTATGAAAATGGGTGCAATGTATTTCTATAGTTTATACAGTGACAAGTACACAGGTTTTGCGCAGCAGAGTTCCAATGGGTGCATTTGCATAAACCTCGCCCATGCACCTGAGTCAGTCCCCCACAGTTTCACACAACTGTGGTTTTGCACAATAATACCTGCACATGCCTTCACATGCCTTGACCTTTTCTCATCCTTTAAAGTGAAGAAATAAAAAACTTGCTTGCTGTGCTGTGTGCTGTCATAAAGCACGCAGGGGTTGGCATAACACGAGAGAAGTGTTAGGAGAAACATGACGTGTAGCGAAGTGCTTTTGGACACTTCTAGAGTGTTCTGCCAATCCCCAAGTGCTTTATGACTGCACACAGCACAGCAAGCAAGTTTTTTATTTCTTTTATGAAATACAAATTACAATAATAGATAGGAATGACGTAACGGAAAGTGCATGCCTGTGCAATGTGCTGTCATAAAGCATGCGCCAAACCAATCAGAACACAACATTCATAACCGTTATATTATAATAATTTTTAGTCATCAAAGAGAAAATCTGATCATCTTTTGATAGGTAATTAGGTTAAAGATTAGCATGGTCATATCATATTGGTAGTTAAAAAATCTATTATTATTATTTTTACTTTTCATTGTAGCTTCATGCAGAATATAACCGTCAAAATGACTCCTATCTTGGTCATCGCACAGTACAGGCATTTCAGTTATCAGAATTCATCAATTATCTAACAAAACCGTCTGACTGTGTTATTGTTTGTGGCGATATGAATACTGAGCCTACAGACACATGTTACAGAGTCATCAAACATCTTCCTGATCTTACTGATACATGGGATGTGGCTGGACAAAAGGTTGGTTCATAATTAAATAAATTGTTTGATTCATCAACCCAAGAATTGTTTTATGTTAACCTAGCTTTCAACCTCTGCAGTCATCTTCAGAGTTAACATGAAACATTTGAATACGCAATTTGCATTTTAATACAACTGAACTAGCATGCGCAAGAGGTTGATTGGTAGAACCACAGATATACTATTGTCATTATGTATTATCATTATGCAGCACTTTTCAAAAATCAAATTTAAAAATCAAATTCAAAAATTTGCCATTTTGTTTGAGGCCCCAAAATGCTGAACCAGACAAGAACAACAACAAAAAAGAAGAAAAACAGCTTACTGTAAATAATGAAAAATAATAAATTACTGTATGAATTCTACAAAGCTTCCATTTTGTTGCCAAGAGAAGGGGGGTTGGCCCCCTTAGCCCTGCCTACGCCCATGAGAAAGGAGAAAAAGGATGTAATTGTGATTCTAAGATGTATTGTATATCTCATCATTATAGGGTGATTTCCATGGCAACACTTGTGATCTGAGCACTAATTCCTATACCACCATTAAACTTGACAAAGAATTGAGAGGAGGTTCGAAAGATGGCAAGAGGATAGATTATGTATTCTACCGAGCTCCTCCCGGCACCATTAGATGTGTGGAGCACATGGTCACCATGGGTAAAATTCCAGGAGAAGATTTGTCATACTCGGACCATGAAGGAGTTCTTGCAACATTTATTGTGGATGATGATACATCATCAATAGATAGTTCAGCAGTTGATGGAGGTATGTATAATCAATGCATTAATGTCTATAACCATAGGATAGACCAGACCTGCAGATACAATGAATATTGTGTGGTACCAGAAATTATCCATACCCACCCCCCCCCTCCCCCCTCCCAATCAAAGAAATTTTTAAAGATCCTCCTCCTCACCCCCCAAAAATTGCCATTTTCCTCAACATAAACTCTGTAATTTTTGTTCTTTTTCTGAGCCTCACCCTTCGGAAATTCCAAATTTCTTGATGGGGTGGGTATGGATAATTTCTGGAACTACACATTCCCTGATTGAATCAAATTATGAAACTTCTATTAAGCAAACACTAGTCATGGTCCCAAGGGTGCCCGTTTAATAGAGGTACCACTGTATTTAACTCCTACCTTATTTTCCTTCCCAAAGATGAGAAAGAAAGCTTGAAGAAAAAGTGTGAAGAAGTTTTACAAGAAATCATGAATGTCACACAACATGAAATAGATAGCATATCTAATGCAAGACTAACAACTTGTCTTCTTATCTTCCTTCTTGCTGTTTTCATTTTCTCTCCGTTAGTGTACTCAGCTGGCTTCTCATCAGCTTTTCACATACTAAGACCATTAGGGAAGATGGTGTATGTACTAAGGTTTTTGAGCACAGTGTTTTTGACTGGTGTACTTTTTTATGTGATATTTAATTCAAGAGATGAATTGAAAGCCTATCAGAATGTACAACATGAGGTTAAACTGCAAATGAAATACAAGAAGTAATGAGAAAATTAATGAATGAACTGGGAAAATATGATTAAGTGTAAATGTGTAGTTCCAGAAAGTATCCATACCCCACTCATGGAGGAAATTGGAAATTCTGGAGGGGAGGGGGTCAGAGAATGAACAAAATTACAGAGTTTGTATGGAAGAAAATTGGAAGTTCCTGGGGGTAGGGGGGTCCTTCTACAAATTCCCTCCATGTTGGAGGTATGGATATTTTCTGGGACTACACGATGATAATGATTTTTACGTGTGATCTTGGATTCCAAATGAACACACTGCACAATGGATAATATTTATGACAATAAGCAATCGCATATTAGCATTCATCGCAAAAATTTAGATTATTTTATTTGATTATAGTTTCTTAATTCTTCAATTTAAAATTCTCATTAAACTTTGATAATCTTGATAAGATATATATATATATGAAAGGAATATAAAACATGCACACATGTCTCTGTTCTGTGATATAAACACTCTGGGAGCTGTAGAGCACAAGAGAAGCAAACTTAGGAGCACAAGGTGTGGCCAAGTGTTTCAATTGCTTTTCGAGTGCTCTACAGCTCCCAGCTTATTTATATCACAGTACAGACAAAAGCAGATGTTTTATATTGCTTTCATAAGATATGTTTGAGCAACTATTTTCTGTCCTCTGATATAATCACGGTAGCCAACCAATTAGTGTGCACCATATATCTCATATATCTTATAATAATTATGAATCAAAATGTATTTTTGAAAATCTAATAAATAATTTCCAAACTATTTTGTTGTTCTTTTTTTTAGCTGCGCAAATAATTCAATATTTTAACTGTAGGGTATTTCAGGCTTCATAAAATTATTAGAATGGAAATCATTATGAAACGCCTAATAGTAAATAAATGAATCATAATTGTAAATAAATGAATGGTCATAAATTAGTCACAGCCCCAAATGTTAATGCATTTAAAAGTGGAGTCTGTAAATTAGAACACTAACTTTGATCCTGACCTACCCGAGCACTTAAGCCTTGAAGAGAGGGCGTGCTTGTAATTTGGTAAATGTGAATGTAAATCAAAATAATATGTAATAATTTTTTCAAAAATTATTTTCTTGCTTATTTTGACACTTTCAAATAACGCCATTATCGTAGAAATCTTGTTGTAAATGAAAAATTTCAGTATCGAACCGGAAGTGCGGTATTGATTTTCCATATAAGGTCAGGAATCATGGTTAACTTCCTGTCTTGTCTACAGTCAACCCAACCCATATCAAGTTGAACTTTGAAGCGAGAGTCAGCAAGTAATAAGGATCATCTAAATATATCTGCTACAAACCGCTAAAATGTACAGTTCTGCAAAGAAAGAGAGTGAAATACAGAATCAGCAAAGAATTATCAGTCAGCTAAAGAGAGAATGTAAAGTTGAACGGATGAAGGTATCACACGCAGCCTCTGAGTGAGTATTGTGAAAATTATCCCACTTATATTATTCTCTCAGTTCTCTCTCTGATGGCACGTTATTTCTGTGTCTTTGATCTCCACTTATCGCCTACTACCATCTCTATTATATTCAGAAATCCCTTTGTATTAGCAATGTAAAATTTTTGCGTAATTGCTGAAGAGTTTTGTCAGGAAATCCAGAAATCGTAAGCAGATTTGGATCATGCTGAATCACGCTAGTTTGCTGATGCTTGCTAAAAAAATTAATATTCAATTTAGAGAGTAATTATTGTTTTCATTTTATTGTTTTGAATATATAAGGTTTATCGAGAAACTTTAGTATAATTTTTAATTCAAATTAAATGACTTTGGAAATATAAAGTGCGTCAGAATTTATACTGAACTACATCCTTGATGTTTTGTGAGTAAACACCACTAAAATGTCATTCAACAAGCAGCTTGGGCTCAAAGTTGTGAGAAAAATCAAAATATTATCGATCTAGGATTTATATATTCGTCAATCTGGGCAATATTTTATAAACTGTGCTGCCTTTTTGTTTTCTGATTATAAAAATAATTTCAATTTTGTTATGATTGGAGAGCGATTGAGTAATTATTAATTAACACGATAATAAATGTTGTGATTAAATTTAAATCTTTGAATGAGACATTAATGATTTATAGTTTTTTGGTTTACTGTAGCTCTTTTTCTTCACCTCACTTCATAGGAGTTTCATTTTTATATCCTGTATTGTGAATGTATATTGCACTTTCTGTTTTGAGTTTAAAGATTTCAGTTTATTTTAGTCCTCACTTAAACCTCAGTTTATGACAAACAATAGGACGTTGTTGTCTCATGTTTATTAGTCTTTAGTGATTAGGAGCCCTGCTATTTTCAGTGCTCATCCTTTTAGATAATATATATACTTAAATATTCTTATTTCAGATGAAATTTATTCTGAAACTTGATCACGATGTTGCATGTCTAGATAGGAGAAGTGAAATTCAATCCCCAAACATTCCAAGAAAGCCACATGTTTTCGTAATGTTAACATTCAATTAGTCAGTCGCCCTATAATTGTGAAGGTATTTCAAAGAAATATTTTTAGCCAGCAAAATCTTTCAAAAATATTGATAGACATTTAATAATAATAATAATAATAATATTTATTTATAAAGCGCAAATACAAATCTGTTCTAAGCGCTAGTAAACAAACGACAAAGACAACGACAAAATAAAATTATTTACAAAGAATATGCTAATTTGAAGAGATAAGTTTTAAGTTCAGTTTTGAATGAGGCAAGACTTGATGCATTTCGGAGAGATATTGGAAGTGAGTTCCAGAGTTCAGGAGCAGCCACAGAGAAGGAGCGATGACCATAAGATTTAAGATTATAAGAATGTGCTGATAGAAGAACTTGTGATGCAGAACGAAGATTACGGTTCGGTTTATACACTGAAATGAGTTCCCGGATATAGATAGGAGATTGGCCATGAAGAGCTTTAAAAGTAAGTAATAGGATTTTATATTTGATTCTAGATTCAATTGGTAGCCAATGCAGATTAACGAGGATAGGTGTAATGTGGTCATGTTTATGGGAAAGAGTGATTATTCTGGCAGCAGCATTCTGTACAGATTGTAGTTTATCTAAGAGTTTGTTTGGTAAGCCAAAGAGCAGAGAGTTACAGTTGTCGAGTTTGGAGGATATGAACGCGTGGACGAGAGTTTCAGTTGTTTTCAAAGAGATGTATTTTCTTATTTTAGCAATGTTTCTGAGATGATAAAAAGAAGACTTGCAAATATTATTCACATGACGAACCAAAGTAAGATGCGTATCAAATATGACACCAATGTTCCGAGCATGCATTGAGGGCATTATCACATCAGAACCAAATTGAAGAGAAGGAAGAGTTAACTGTGGGCTGTGCTTTGAAGAAAATAACAGGAATTCAGTTTTGCCTTTATTTAGTTTCAATTTATTTGTAGTCATCCAAGCATCAATATCAGATAGACAGTTTTCAATCAGATTCATGGAATCATTAAGGGACAAATCATCATTACAGGAGAAAGGAATATATAATTGAGTGTCATCAGCATAAAGGTGGAAAGGCATTCTGTGTATTCGGAGGATATCAGCTACTGGAGAAGTATAAAGGAGATACAACAAAGGACCAAGTACAGAACCTTGAGGTACGCCACAATCAAGTTGAAGGGCTTCAGAAGAAAAATCATCAATGGAAACAAATTGAAAGCGATCAGTGAGGTAGGACTTAAACCATTGAAGAGCTATGCCAGAAATGCCAAATTTTGTATGGAGACGATCTAGAAGAATTTGATGATCAACTGTGTCAAATGCAGCAGATAGGTCCAAGAGTAGCATGGCAACACAAGAACGATTGTCAATGGAGTGGAGGATATCATTTTGTACTCGAAGAAGAGCAGTTTCACAGCTATGAAATGTTTTGTATGCAGACTGCAATGGTTCATGGAGATTGTTCAGAGACAGATAATCATTTAGCTGAAGGGAAACGACTTTTCCAATAATCTTGGAGATATTCTTTAAATTAGAGATAGGGCGATAATTTCCAAAAATTTCATGATCAAGAGATGGTTTTTTCAGTAACGGTTTTAAAACAGCAACTTTAAGAGAAGATGGAACAACACCAGTTTGAAGTGACAGGTTAACGATTTCACATATAGTAGGCAGTAATGCACCAAAATGTCCAAGTAGGAGACTTGCAGGAAAAGGATCAAGACTACAGGATTTAGATGACATCTTTTTCGCAATGGCTGATAATTCATCAATAGAGATAGGCGAAAATGAATCAATTTTACAATCCAGTTTAGGTGAATCCAGATAAGAGAAATCATTTGAAAGATGTGACGTAGGAACGAAGCCATTTCTGATGTTAACGATTTTGTTTTTAAAGAAGTAAACAAAATTGTTAGCTAGATCTGTGGATGAAGTTGAGGTTGGTAGTTTTTTCTCAGGTATACGGTGTAGCAATCGATCAATAGAACGGAATAGATCATTACTGTTAGAACCAGCATCAGTAATCAAATTAGAATAAAAATTCATTTTTGCATCAAAAATCAGTTTTTTAACAACATTACATTGATCAACATATAATTCACGGTCAACCTCTAATTTGGAACGTCGCCAACGTCTTTCTAGATTACGACGCTTTGTTTTATTAATTTGAATTTCGTCAGTATACCATGGAGCTCTTGGGCGAAGGGAGATGGATCGAGAACGTAAAGGAGCATGTTTATTTAAAATAGACGATAAAACAGAGTCATATTGAGTACACAAATCAGATAGTTGAGTAGCAGGACATTGATATAGTGCAGAGTTCATAATATCTTGTTGGAGACAATCAGCATCTATTGCACGAAGCTTGCGATAAGAAATGCTTTTTGATTGAAGTAGAGGCTTGTTTACAGATAACATACAATGAACAGCATAATGATCAGATAAAACAGGATCGTGTACAGTAAGGTTGGTCACAGATTTTTCATCAGATCTTGTAATGATTAGATCCAAAACGTGATTACTTTTATGTGTAGGTGAAACAGGATCAAGGACAGTCAGATTAAAACAATCGAGTAAATCCATAAAGCGATTAGCATTATTATTTTGGTGAGGTTTTTGTGGGGTGAGCTGACTAATTGGTGTTGTCACCCAATAACCAATTTTGTTATAAATTTCTTTGAATAATCATTAATATTAAGAGTGTGATATCCACAGAATATATTTACATACCTCGGTTTAACCTATGAACATATTGCCTTGGACATGATGTTTTGCCATTTCAGACCATGCCATTCTCTCGTCTAAGACTTATTTTTCAAGTTGTATTCATATTCGTGTCTTGACATGTGCAAGTTATAATAGTTTAGTGAATGACATAGTTTGAAATGGGAGATAATACCATTCCTACACACTGAATTTTTGACACCAATAATATTAGCATTTTGTTAAATTGCAGGTTAATGCATTACTGTGAAGAAAAACAACTACAAGATCCCTTCCTTTTGAAAATTCCTGCCAACGAAAACCCATTTAAAGAAAGACGCTCTGGATGCCTCGTACTCTGAAACTAAACTTCACCCAAGAACAATTCTATTTTCATAATGAAATATTAAGAACCGAACATAAGGACAACGTTGTCTTAAAGTCACTTTCGGCAGTTATTTTACCAACCATGTTTTACATATTGCACACTAAAAATTATATTATACATCGATGTAATAAAAAATCTTGTAAAGTTGATAATGATGAAACATTTTATGAAGCAGAGATTGGTGCATGGTTAGACAATTGTAAATGTTGGCCAGTAACGTTCCAAGTTATTCTTTCCCTGATAGATATGCCTTTTTTATTGCTATTCTTTTTTCATAAATTTTGTGTTTTATATCGTTCCCTTGACAGCTTCTGTCATTATAATTTAATGCCAAAATCAGAAGAACATTGTACTTTTGATAAAAAAGTATCAAGAAAAAAGTAAATAAATTATGATTATAAATTAAATATGATCAAATGGTGTGAAACAATACATGTATATTTAAAAACCACAAGAGGTAAAATCAATATATCTTAGAAACTCATGAATAATTCATAAGCCTTTGGTAAAATTGGAGCTTCCATTACACTTCACATACATGGAACTTTATACCTGATAAAAAACCTTATTAATTTTCAAAAGATCTTAATGAGGATAAATTTATCAGAGATATGATGTGTCCACGTTCATCACAAAACTTTGAGTCTCATCAAGGTCAGTCTCATATAGGATTACTGACGACCTGCAAAATTTCATAGACTAACGCCCCTAGGCTTGATCACCATGTGTGGTGGTTTCCAAGTCACTGCATAATCAGGGTCTCCCCACTTGCCTGAATGGGGGGAGGTTTACTGCGAATAACACCCTCATTGCTGAAACTAAGCCTAGCCACTTAAAATACAGTTGTAATAGTTTATTGATACGATGTAGGACTAAAACTTAAAGCACCCTCCCCTCCCTCAAAAAGAAGTTTAATATTTAAAGTGCAAGCGTGTTTAGAATCTAAAATGTGCTATTGTTGAATGTATTATCTCAACATCATTCCCAAGCAGATTGACAGCTGTCAAAATGTTCTGAATATTTATAGTACTAAATACAAATACAATTGTGTTTGCATTTAACATGCATACAACTATATCATTACAAATATTCATACATTCAAATGCATTATTTTTAAGTCGTAGTTTACTAAGACAATCAACATCAAAATACATAAGCTACATGAATAAAATAAGGATTGAATTAATTGCCTACAGTAAAGAAAAACTAGTTTCCTAAAAGTTTCCTTTTTTGTGCATAATAGAAAATTTAAAAGTTTAGATTATTATGTCATTATAAACTAATGAAATATTTTGAAATGGTACGGTGTGTAATTATTATTAGATATCCATTGCAATTTTAACCTATCATAATTAGTAGCTTCCTCAGGAACCCAGGGGTAAAATTGTGTCGCTCGTTTCTATCTACCCGAAAAAATAAGAAAAAAAGCTACAGAATTTTACCCCTGGGTTTCCGAGGATGAGATAGTAGAGGAGCACATAAAACCTTGTAGCAGATGTCAAAGGGACAGCTTGTGATAGACCTTTGTCACTTAGCAGCCATGTTTATTCCCAGCAAGAATCAAGCCTTTGCTTATCCTTTCAAACTTATCCTGAAGTGCTTGAATGTGAGGCCAGATGGGCAAAAATAAATTGTTTCAGCCAAGATGGCAGCTACATGAGAAAGGTCTATTGACCTTGACTGATGACACAATTAAATCCCCTTCACAGTTCCCAGCGCCTTCTTGAAAGGTAGCCATGCCTTTGCATTGAAGCGAGACGAATGGTGAGCTTGCAATGATAGAGACCTTGAAAAATTATTCACACGTCTCTATCATTGCAAGCTCACCGTTTGTCTCACTTCAATGCAAAGGCACAGGGAACTGTGAAGGGGACTATTGAAAACAAACATGTTGCAGGAAGACAGGTATTTTTAAGATGATTTAGAAGTAATTATCAAAGGTCTAGAGGCTAATGTATATAAAAGGAAATGGTGACAAGGAAAAGTGGAAAAGCTCTGTGAAGACCGTATGTGCCATTTAGGAGCTAGGAGGATAGGTACAGGTACATCTTCAAATTAGGACGCTTCTTAGAGGCTGTAAATGTCCCCCTCTACTATAAACTACTAATGCTATTTTCATGGATCTAGTTTCTCCCAACAATGGAAAACAGTAGCTTCTTGTAGTCACCACTGCAGTCTCCTTCAATCATCTTGTACACGGTTTTGTGGTACTTCTGTAGGAAGGCTTGCTTTATTTCTACCAGATCAATCTGCAAAATGCAAACAAGAATGAAAGTTATAATGCTAAAAATACTAAGTATTAAAACCCAGACTGTTAGAAGTTCGATTCATAGAAGTGAAAAAGCCAGACGTCTAGAATGTTATACATTAGATTGTTGTAAAAACCTTCAAATTTTATCAATACCCTGAAACAACCTCGGGACTAATCAACTACTGTAACTTACAGATTGAACCCTGAAACGATCTCCGGGCTGGTCTAAGTCAGGATATAGCTAACTCACAGATTGAACCCTGAAACGATCTCGGGGCTGATCTAAGTCAGGGTATAGCTAACTCACAGATTGAATTGGAATTCATGTGTAGCATGCAAGGTTTCATAGAGGGAGGAAAACTGAAACCCTGATCAGAAAATCGATAGAATCATGGGAACCTGGGGGGAGGGGGGGTTACTCTTGCTGGTTTAGCTTAGGGATGTGCTCCTGAGCCCTCTGAACCCTGACCCTGTTCCAGAGTAAAATCGCTGAAATTCATACCCTGTTCCAGAGTAAGATCGCCGAAAACCATACCCTGCTGCAGAGTAGTGCAGGAGAGATTGTGATTTCATATACCCTGTCCCAGAGCAAGTGCGATTTTATATACCCTGTTCCAGAGTAGTATATAGGGGAGTACCCCCCCCCCCCCCCCTGGCAAGGGAAAGAGCTAACAAACTCTGCTCATGTGTGCAGCTGAGTCAAGACCCCAGATTTGAGAGGCAAGTGTGTGCCTTTCGACCTTTAATTCCCTAAATTAAGAGTTAAATATAAAAATAGGTATGGTGATTCAAAGAAAAGATGAGATGTGGTTATACACACCTCAGAACGTGAGACAATGACACGAATCAGCAGGCCATCATTCGTACCAGCACCTTTCATGGACTTCCACAAACGGTCAGCAAAATATTCAGCAGGGTTACGTGCGCACTGAACTAAATTCAAATACATAAAATCAATCAGGCAGTGTTGATGGATTATATACATTATATACATCGTACAGCTAGAAGCAACTCTGTGTTTAATTTGTTTATCCAGGAGGGAGAGAGGGGAGAAGGCGGTGGTATTTGCATTTCAACCCAAACAAGAAATCTGACCCCCTTCTCTTTCTCTCTTCTTTTCCATTCCCTTTTTTTTAACAAAATGCTGTGGGGTTCGAATTTATTTGTATAGCCCCACCCCACCACCCTTGAACCAGATTTTTTAATGACCCCCCCTCCCTTTCAACTCCCACTCCCCCATCCCCCAACCCAGTAAAAAATAAAAGATCCCTTAAATTAGTGGATATTTACCAATGCACTTGAATCCTGCTTTGAGGTCACCTGACATTTCACGGTCAATACTGTTCAGAATATCTCTCTGCGAAATCTTTTAAGTCAGAACAAAATCACGTTAGAACTAAATACAGAATTGAAAAAAAATTATATTTCACAATATGAAAAATTAAATAAAAAATGTCAAGGAAAGAAAATACTTTCTGCACCCAGGGTATTATATATACCATTAGTTAAGAATAATATGACTCTTTGCCTGATCATGGCACACACTACACTTATAACAAGATATTACAATTTCAGAACATGTACAAGGCCACTTTTGCAACGACAGGTGAAAAAAAGAGAAAGGAAAAAAAAAAAAAAGATGTTTGGCCAAATCTTAACTGAAATAAAAGAAAAAAAGGGAAAATGACAAAATAATTTAATTCAGCCAAGAATAACATTTATCATAAATAATAAATTAGAAATATTAATTATTAAAATGTTGAGGAAAGAGCTGACCTTCACATATTCATCAAAAGTAGCTCTTAACTGTGCAAAGCTTCTACTGGCCAAGACCACATTAAAGCGAGACTCATCTGTACCCCACTTCTTCTCACCAGCCTAAACACAAAAAAGATAAAATGATCAGTTGAAGGAACACTGTCGTACATGCTCTTTTCTGCTTAGCAGTTTTCGTATGACTGTGAAAAGATAACGGCATGAACACGGTCATGACACGGCAAGGCATACGCCAGACAAATCACATTGCACGAGAATTTACACTTCATCAAATAAAATGTCTGAAACACAGTTCGGAACACGGCGTGGACATGGTCACACCAATGTCACAGCACTGTCCAACCAATCACATTGCACAAGAAAAAAAAAACCATGCATATGGTACCAACTTTTTCACAGTCATATGAAAACTGCTCTATGCAGGAAGAAATGAATATATGAAATAACATTTCTCAACCAATCACAGCATGCATAGCAAAGCTATTATTAATGTATATTAATAGTAATACTATTAATACTAGTAGAGTTATACTAAAACAATTATTCACCTCAGGCTCAGTGAATAAAGGAAATATATACCTTGGCACTCGAAGAGTGGACTCACAGCTTGGTAAATATTCCCTGATGTGCACATTGCTTTTGGCGAATAATCGTCAAATATAATTGAGTAATATTATTAAATTATTAATTACAGTGAATAAGTCTTGTGCTTCTTTTTTGGCCTTTTCCAAGTCCACTGTTGTTGATTCATCTCTGTTGGCCTGCAACATTGCGAATAAATGATTATTTATTAATGGAAAAAACTGTAATTCATGCTAGTATGCACAGTGTAGTTCCAGAAAATATCCATACCCCACCAACAGAGGAAATTGGAAATTCTGGAGTGGATAGGGGGTTAGACAAAGAACAAAGTTCCTGGGGGTAGGGGGGTCCTTTTACAAATTTTCTCCATGGTGGAGGTATGGATATTTTCTGGATTTACAAATTCCAAATATAGTAGAAATAAATGTTGAAAAAAATCATACTAATTTACTGGGACTCAGAGGATACTGTAGTTTGTATTGTGGTTTCATTAAATGATGATGTTTGACCTGGCCATCGAAATGTGGTTAATCCGCTGCAATAGTCCCCTTCACAGTTACCAACGTCATCTTGAAACGTAGCCGGGCCTTTGCATCGAAGCAAGACAAAGGGTGAGCTTGAACATGTGAATAATTGTTCAAGGTGTTAAAAACAGGTCTCTATCATTGCAAGCTCACCATTTGTCACGGTTTGATGTAAAGGCACCTTTCATGATGGCGCCGGTAACTGTGAAGGGGACTATTTTCTGGTCATTACCTCATAATGCAACAAGTTATGTTACATACCTGACACATGGACACCAATAACCTCTTGAAGTGACCACTTGTTTCACTGACGCAATCCTTCTCAAGATCACGCTTGTAATCTAATGAAAACATTAATTGTACCAATGTCTATTATGGTACAGTAGGAACTCATGGATAAATTGAATCACCGTAAGAAGCTTTGTTAAACTGACGTTTCGCACATTAGTCCTTCGTCTTACTCCGACAAAGGACTAACATCCGAATTGTCAGTCAAAGCTACTTACAGTGATTCAATTTATCAATAAGTTCCTACTTTTTTATTCAGAAACACCGATGCAGTCTACACCAATTCTATACTAGTTATCATCCACTCATTTGTCTATTGTGGTACAGATGCATTAACTAAATACAGGGAACCAATACAGGGAGTACAGAGAAGTGGGGTGGACAATTTTTGCCCCCCTCCCCCTCCCTCCATTTAGAGTCTTATGTGGGGCCTTATGTGCTTCCTCTTAAAAAATATTACAGCTTATTTACTCACAGTCAGTGTAGGCCTGCTTAATTGCTTCAATTTCCTATCCAAGATAAAAAGATAAATTATGTTGTTACATGTGAAAAATCAACTTTCTACTGCCAGGTAAAAACATTTTATCGATTTATCAAAATAAATGTTACTGCGTTTTATGGCAGTCCTGTTGTGTGGGGGGAGGGGGGGGGACAAAACCACCAGAAACAAACTGGGGCCTCCACATTATGCCGGATAAATTTGAATCCGAATTTTTATTTATTCGGTTATGCCTACCGTCCACACTAGTCCGGGCGAATCCGGAACAATTCTTCACCGAAAACGAATTTTTTCAAATATGGTCTCCAGAGTGGAACAATTTGAAAATCCCAGCTAGCCGTATTAGTGTGGACTGGAGAACATTTGGTAACTGAAATTTTTGGAATATGATGACTTTGTGATTGTCATGGGAACATGGCGGGAAGGCTAAAAATTCACTGTGGGCTCAATTTCAGCTTCGATGCACATGCTCAGATGTGCAATGAAGTGTTTTTGCTGCCTCACGAAAACATTTTATCCGTTTTCATGTGTGGATGGAAAACTTTTTTTTCGGTTTCGGTGTGAAAGTTGTGGATTCAAATTTACCCGGCATAGTGTGGACGGGGCCTGACTGGGAGCAGCTCTGATCTAAGTCAGGGCACAGAAAAGATAATAAAAGATATCAGCTGCAAATAAGATTAGTAAGTTTTTACCTTGTTGGTTCTCGTGCACAAGATGTCAATCAAAGTCTCCTCATCTGTGCCAGCACCCTGAAAAAATAGTAGACAATGGTTTTTGTGAATATTCACCACTTGAAGTCGCATGAAAAATGCTGTCCACAGTTTCTAGTTGAGCTCGCTCACTTTTTTCCTTGACTTGAAGTTGTGAAAGGCCCATTGGTCCTCTTCTTCAGTCGTTTCATACAAGGCTCGTAATGTAACTATTACGCATGTTCTAATATTGTAGTAGTTTATTGTACTAAGGTAGCCTTACCCTCATGGCTCTCCTAAGACATTTGGCATCATAGAGAGCAGATGGTTCAAGCATAGCAAGAAGGCAGTCTTCAAGGTTTCCACTCAACTCAGATTTGAGATCATTCATCAAATCCTTTCCATACATTGTTTTGTATCTCTTTCTTATCTCCACGCGCTGCGCATTTGATCTTTGAGCAATAATTTCGATCAATTTCTGCTCGTCAGTTCCTGGATAAGAAACACAAGAAAGTAATAAATAATAATTTGATCCATATTGAATAAATAAAAAATTGTTTTAGTATCAAAAAAAACTAGTTGGACAAATATATAATAGCCTCCAAAAAATCTTCAAATTTCATCAATACCAAGAAACAATCTCAACACTTATCAAAGTCAAGGCATAGCTAACTCACAGATTGAGTTGGAATTTAGCATTTTAGGTTTTGCAGAGGGAGGAAAACCAGAGAACCCAGAGAAAGACTCTCAAATGAAGGGGGAGGCCTATCAAACTCTGCTTACATATGTGTCATGGCAAATCCATGAATCAAACCTGAGACACCCGAGGGTTTTTCTCATGACCAACAAAACTATATTCACTTTATTACATACCAACTCCTCTCATTGCTTTCCTCAGTAGCTCACAGTCAGCTTCTGCATCAAATGGTGATTTTGCCACAATGGTTGGATGTCCATATCGCTACAGTACAATTAAACATTATTAACCACTATACATATAGAGAGAGTGACACTTGACAGTCACAACGTATGAATTAATAATGTGGCCCTTTATATTTAAGGTCTCTAAATGAGATGCAAACACAATGTATTTTAATTGGTAATCCAATGTAAGTCACAGTGAAGGTCTAACCATAAATTTGCAGTTATTTTTAGAGCAAAGGCAACATCTTCAACCCAGATTACTTTACAGACCATACTGTAAGTGCTGTTTTGTACTATTCTGTACTATACTAAGATATTAAATTCCATCATTTTAGCATACAGTAAAGCCCTCATTATATAAGAGAATAATAAAATGATTGAATACTTACTGTAGTTGTAATAGACATGGAAGCCATCTGCGAAGTTGGTGGGGCACTACCACCCTGAAGAAAAAATTAAGTAAAAACAGGATATCACATGATCATGGATATAAATAAAAATCAAACAAGGAACTTCATTCTCAAGATAAAAATCACACATTTCTTTCAAAGTCTCAAGTGTTGGAATGGTTTCAAAGAATATTTTACTTACGGCTGATGGTGGTGGTGGCCTCGCGGGTGCCTTTGCAGGAGCTGGATCTTGTGCTGGGGCTGGCGCTGAATGATGAACTGGTGCACTAGAAGGTGCTGTGGCAATATCATATTTTAAAAATATTTTAATGTGACAGAGCAGAAAAACGACAAGGCTGCTACTTTCGCAATTTTTTCTTTATCTCTCATTCATGCTAAAAAACGTTTAGTGTTTCATTCATGTCTCTTGTGCTTTAAACTTTTCACAAAATTCTATGAACCTCAAGCAATTCTACTTCGAGGTATTAGCAAAAATGTTAGTTTTTGTGCTGATCAAAATATCATCTCTCCCAACATTCAGGGTGTTATATCTCAAATACGCATTCCTTTAACTTTCCCCAAATTTTGGTAATTTGTTAATCAGCCCAAAAAGAGCCTGTTTATGAAACATTTAAAGCTTATTTATGCATAAGCATCGAAAGTAGAACCCATTTTTCTGCCCTGTCTTTTAATGCACAATAAAGAGCTGAAGTTAATAAAAAATAAATCATGTCATACTATCCTTATTATCTCGTTATCACTATTGACCTCCACAAGTATACAGCAGTGGTGCAACTCAAGGGGGTCAGAATGAAAGTAAAGAGAAGGCACCTTTGGCAACTGCTGTACATTTCATGTATTACCCACAGCATAGCTCTAACTAGTTTGGGTTGGTTTGAGAGGAGGGAGGAAAATCCAGAAACCAAGAGAAACCCTTGGACTCAGAAAGAGGACCAACCAACTCAGCTTACATACTACAGTATAAGACAATTATTTCACAAAAGACTTGTATTGTTACATTTTACCCTCCAGATATTTTGAACCCCTATTAATCTTGAAACGTTCCCCTGGTCACCAAGGGGCTTGAGATATAGGGGCCTCAGACCCCACTGTAAGCTACATTGTAATAATGCTGTAGTTCACAAGCTTAAACCATTGTAGTTGAGGTAAGCAAATATCCAATTTACTGTACTATGAAACTGATGATATCTTACGTGGAATTTGACCATGTCCTCCTTGCTGTTGCATGCCATAGCTCTGTTGTGGCGGTTGTTGTGGCTGTGCAGGGTATCCCCCTGGCGCTCCATATGACTGACCACCAGGAGGTGGGGGTCCACCATATGGCTGTCCACCATGGGAAGGGGGTGCTCCATATGGCTGCTGGGGTGAGGGGGATCCATATCCTGGTGCTACCCCTGGGGGTGGGGGACCTGTGACAATAAAGAAACAAATCCATGAACGTTTTTTCTTAATAATTGCATTGTAAGGGGTATATAATTATTATTATTACATAATAAAATTGCTTTCAAAGAAGGATACACACATACCTGAGCCGTAACCTCCTGGTGGTGGATACCCGCCTGGTTGAGGGTAGCCCCCTGGAGCTGGAGGGTAGCCTCCCGAGGATGGAGGGTAGCCCCCTGGAGCTGGAGGGTAGCCCCCAGGAGGTGGATAGCCCCCTGGAGCTGGAGGATAACCACCTTGGGGTGGGTAGCCAGTTCCAACTGGTGGATACCCTGGTGCTGGTGGATAGCCGCCATCACCGCCTGGAGGATATCCTGGCTGAAAAAGGATAAAGCAAAGCTTGGTATCAATCAGCTGAATGAATCTCACAAATCTCATTACCAGCCTAAAATGACAGGCAAACACTGCCCTTCATGTGCTATCAACCAGAGTATTCTATTGCTTGTTGGTATCAATCAGCTAAATCTCATTACCAGCCTACGATGACAAGCAAACACTGCCCATCATGTGCTATCAACCAGAGAGTATTCTATTGCTTGGTATCAACTAGCTGAATGAATCTCATTACTAGCCTACGATGACATGCAAACACTGCCCACTGTATTCTGTACTTACTCCTGAAGGTGGGTAACCTGGTCCACCATACGGATATGCCATGATCTGTCACTCGAACTCTGGTAGGTACCTTGATAACTTGAACGAGAAAACATGCATTACATTTGTAATCATCACAACCCCACTAGCTATGAGATTTAAATTTTATTGTGTTTATAAAAAGGTTACCTATCTAGATAGCTATATAAAGTGTGAACATGCACTTAAACAATCAAATGAATAGAGGTTATTACACTGCTAGTTGTGTATTACAGCAGGATAATTTTACGAGTAAAAGCAGCCAAATTTTTTTCTGAGTGTGTCTTACGATAAAATATTTTTAGTGCATAATATATAAACTTGTTGTGCTATGGCTATTAGTCACTATTAATTGCTATTATGATGCTCAACCAGAACTGTTGTCATCTAATACACAAGAGACTGCTAGGAAAATGCAGCTCAGTAAAGTGATAACGAGCTCTCTTGGGCATTAGATATTACGACAGTGAAATAGCCACTAAAGCTATAATTATGTGATAACAATTTTGATTTTATTTCATGGATTTAGTATTTGCGCTCTAAGCATAATACTGTATATCTCATATTTCATATCTGTTTGATACTGTCACTGAGTGTTCTATAACAAAATTGTCTAAGAAATTCAATAGCTTTTTATGTTGAAATGCTGAAGCAAAGGACTTTAGTGTGGGAGGTGTGGTTATTGCAATCACCAGGAAATTAAAGCATACCTATATGAGAAAACAATATGCAAAACTAATTAATTTTGCTTTAAATAAAGCACACACAAAATAATATAAGCCGTGCCTGTACATCTGCCTCTATAGAAAGCCATGATAAGTGAATTTTACATCAAATGAAAACGAAAATAGGATGCGACGAGCCAAGAAAAGCTTCAGTTCAGCTCAGCTTTTAAATCTGGATGTGCAGGATAGGTTGCAAATTTATGGAAAGATTCATTACGTTTGCAAAATATAATACTTGTAAAACTAATAAATATCATCTATGTAAATCAAAACCCCAAAATAAATGAAAAATAAGAACAAGGTATCGAATGACAATTATTTGAGTAACTTACAACCTTAATATAACCCAATATATATTTTTTTTATCCGAACAAATAAAGTTATGCAGCCAAGCCCATAAAACAACAACATCCCACCAACTAAGCAAAGAAAACTTATCATATTGTCCTCGAGTTTTTAAAGCATAAACTCCCGATAGGTAATATGGATCAGAGATAACATGAATTAATAGTTAGAAAAAGTTTTAACACCTACTTTTTAAGGAGGAAACCACTTTCAAATGAACCAGCTCGATCGCTATTTTGATGTTTATGTTTGGGACCAGATAATGCATGCATGTGGAAGGACCATGGTAGTGGGACAATTTACGATAGGTACTTGACGAGAAGGCCCTTCTTCTGATTTCATAACATATTCTCTCTTTTCTCTCTATTCTTAAGAAAAATTAAATTAGATTAATTAGGTAATTATCACACTATTTCTATTATAAATGAAATTACATAAAATATTTTTAAAAATAAATATCTCAATAACAGAGGGAGCCCACCTGGCAAGGATAGCGCCTCATGAACAAGAGCATGGAAACTATTTTGACACCCAAGAGAAATTAAAAAAATTCAAGTTAAAATATTATCTTTGTTCTAATAAAATATATAATTATTTGTATTTCTTAATTTATTGAGATTCTCCTTTTATTTCATAGAATTTCTCGTACCCAGACTAAAATAGCTCTGTTAGGAACCTTTCGCAATCAGAATTTATAACCTATATTTTGACAGCCTGTGGCTATAGCTAAGTAATTTATAAATCCTATACAATATATGATATATTTTGATATATACAGTATGTAATTTATAAAAAAAAGTACTATAAGTTTTTGAATGTTGTTCGTACCAAGTCTAGAATGTCCCTGTATTGATAAGGAACCTAGCGCAGCTTGTGTTCCATATATGGTATATTCTTCCATATAAGGAGTATTGCGTAGCATGTGCTCGACAGACCGGCCTTGTTTGACGTTAGCGCAGCATTTGGTCCGCCATACTTTCTTCACTCGACATCAAAACCTCCTCAAATCACGGCGGATTTTTACTACCTTTTTTTCAAATTGAACACCAAAACACTTCACTACTAAACAAATTAATAACCCAACAACATTTTTCTTGGTTTCCGAAGGGAATACATCAACATGGTGGATGATAAAACCAATGCTAAAGATTTAGAGCAATGGATAGAACAGCTTATGGAATGCAAACAGCTTTCGGAGGCTCAAGTCAAAACTCTCTGCGAGAAGGTAAATCGGTTAAGAAAAGGTCTTGAACTTAGCTGTGCAAACATGTGCTTTTCTTATAGTTTTGTCAAAGCGGAATATAACTTACTGGTAATCGCTATTTTGCCTTTTTTATCTGTGGTAGTTCGCGTTGTAGCCGTTGTGTATTCGGCTTGAATTTTGAAAGCATCCTTTACAAAACAGGATATTTTTACATGAATTGATCTTCCTTTTCTGTGTTGCATTCATTTGATTCTTATTAAATAATATCGTATCTCGTACCATGAATTTTGCAGTGGAAACAGAGCAAAATTTTACAGATTGATTTTGGTTGGGAAATTTTGACTGTTGATCGTGAAATGCTCTGCGTTTCCTGTTGAACCAGTTTTTTTCTTGTTGGTATTCTTTAAGTGTAGAGAATATGTTTGATTCCCCTTCGTACATATACCATTTTGTATTTTTTATCAAGTATAGATTATGTAAAATTGTAATGTAATCTTTGCAACAAAGTTAATGACATCAAATATATCATGTGACATTGATAATTGCTGAATTGACACCTTTTCAATCAAATTCAATCCCTAACGCTATGGTAATCATTAATAGTAAATAAATATTAAATATAAAACCACTGCAGTATCATATTGCTAGGATTTTTACAAAATTTCATTTTATTTTCCCAATGTTTTCAAGGTACAATGTCATTTACTTATCACTTAGGCTGAATACAAATGTCAAACTTAGGAAGATCCCCATCTTATTCATTGTTTTCAATGCATTCAACTTATGTTAAGTGTGACGTTTGACCTGAGCCATATTTTCTTATTTTATACGTTTTAGGCGAAGGAAATCCTGAGTAAAGAATCCAATGTGCAAGATGTAAAATGCCCGGTTACGGTCTGCGGCGATGTTCATGGACAGTTTCACGACCTCATGGAATTATTTAGAATAGGCGGCAGGTCTCCAGATACTAACTATCTCTTCATGGGTGACTACGTAGACAGAGGATACTACTCTGTTGAAACTGTAACACTGTTAGTAACATTGAAGGTGAGTTTGCTATTACTGTCATGTATACATTAGTTGCATCAGCCAGCTGAAAGATATTGAAAGTGGCGTTTTATTTTACTAGGTTCGATTCCCTCATCGCATCACAATCCTGCGTGGCAACCATGAAAGTCGACAGATTACTCAAGTTTATGGTTTCTATGATGAATGTTTACGTAAATATGGCAATGCTAGCGTATGGAAGTATTTCACAGACCTGTTCGATTACCTCCCGCTTACTGCACTTGTTGATAATCAAGTAAGTCCTGTAGATCCCTCTTTCTCTTTGATTCTTGAGGTGCATGTGACGACATAGCTACCATATTAGTTAACTTGAACAAAAATTATTTGTTCAAGTAACATGGAAGTACAATCTTTTGTCCTTTTAATTCCAAAACAGGTTGAGTGGGATTTGACTCGTCAAAAAGCATTTGTTTGACTCTACATTCCTAAAGCCCGATGCATACATTCCTGAGCACAGAGCACCATTTTAACTCTGATGTTAAGATTCAAATTGGATGGTTACTGACCACAGGCTCAAAGTTCAAAGCTAATTAACTGCCCCGGGCTCAGGAATGTGTGTTGAGACATTATGAATGTGAAGTAAAACAAGTGCTTTTTGAGTCAAATCCACACTCTACCTGTTTTGGTAGTATTCTCATGGGAAGATATACAAACCTATTTTAACAATAATTACATTTATGCATAATAATATTACTCATACAGTTTACTTTTTGTATTTTAACAAAAGATATTTTGTCTACACGGTGGACTATCCCCATCCATAGACACCCTTGATCACATAAGAGCCCTTGACAGAATACAGGAAGTTCCACATGAGGTTAGTAAGACTGTATTAAGCATTCTCTACTTATCGTTAGAAATATGTTGTGTCCAATGATTACAAACTTACACATCTATTGAGGGAATCTATGAAAGAATTCTGCAATAATGAGGACACTACTAAGCTTCTCGTAAGAAAACTATGGCTGACCCCCTACCTCCATCTTTCCTACGCTATTGAAAATACACCCAATCAGAATATATTAGAAAACTATTAAGTTGTATTTTGGGTGTGTTTCACTCTTCTTTCCAATCAGGCATTGCCGGTGACAGTTTTTCAATAGTATTTATATGAAATAATCATGGATATATGTTTATTCTTCCATCTAAAGTATTCATTGTTTCCCTAAAAATCTGACTGTTTTAGGGACCCATGTGTGATCTGTTATGGAGTGATCCAGATGATCGTGGCGGTTGGGGTATATCCCCAAGAGGTGCCGGCTACACTTTTGGTCAGGATATATCTGAAACATTTAACCACACAAATGGACTGACATTGATTGCCAGAGCTCACCAGCTTGTAATGGAGGTAAGATATTTCCATATGCTTGCAATGATTTTACTTCCACCTGAAATAATTAAAGGGGGAGGGGTATCATGTAAATCAGAGTTCCTGAAATTTGTGTTTACGTTTCAGGGATACAACTGGTGTCATGACAGAAATGTAGTGACCATATTCAGTGCGCCCAACTACTGCTACAGATGCGGTAACCAAGCTGCAATAATGGAACTAGATGATGCTCTGAAATACTCATTGTAAGTAAAACGATGTTGTGCAATTTAGTTATAGAGTTGTGAGAAATACCTGGAGAAGATCATGAACTACATGTAGACCGAAAGTCCTGGCAGGTTTTTTATTCAGTTTTGAAATAATAGGAGAAGATCATGGTAGTTCAAGCCAGAGAATTTTGCCTAGTTTTGAAGCATTCTCTGAGATCTGACTCTTAATGAAAACCCTGTTACATCATTCCTTAACACTGCAATGGCTACCCATTGTTTTACAGCCAGTCACTAAGCATAATTACGATTATGGCAAGTTGTGGTGCAAATTGAAATCTGTGATATCCTTTCCAGCCCCATAAAAACTGCTCCATTTCCAAGACAGTTAAGAGATACATTATAGATATCTGAATTTACAGCACTCTTGTCAAGCACTCATCAAAAAGCACCTTATCCATTGTGACACCAAAAAATGATTTCTGGTCCAAAACAAAGTGCAGTTTCATAAAGATTTATTTTTTCGAGACGAGATTTTTTGTCAAAAGTGAACATTTTCTGCTCTATGAAATGTGTTTTTGTCACTCGGTAAAGATCTATATGTTAAGTGTATGCTTTGTTTTAGAATTTTTGGACCTAAAAAAAATCAACACAATTTTTAAATTCTTTTCAACTACTAAACTCATTCATCATCTGCTTTGATAGTCTGCAGTTTGATCCAGCCCCCAGAAGAGGAGAACCTCACGTAACAAGACGAACTCCAGATTACTTCTTGTAACCTGATTTGACACAAGGATACGTTAATGAAGACTAAACTCAAAACTAACCTTCTAACATGGGATTCTTCATGTGTTGGGTTTTCCCTCAGACAGGAAATCACAGGCAAAGGGCTTAAAGTTTAAACTATAGCTCTGACAAAAATAGTTACTAATCATTATTAGTAATAATAATAATTATAAGTAATGATTATTATTATCATTATTATTAGTTGTACAGAGAATGACAGATGCAGTGTGCTGTATTTTATCTGCAAAGACTCTATCACATGAATTAACATTATGTACTAGATACATCTGTCTGCAAAAATCTAAACACAATATTGAGACAAAAATGTTTTAAGATTATAATAGTGTTTTATATGGGTGTGAAGAACCTTGTATTCTAGGCATGCCTGTCCATATCTTACTGTGCCACTCATTGTATGTGCTACACACATTTCTTTTGACAACTTTTAATAGCCCTTTGCATGCATTATTACCACAGCAAAATGCTTAGCAAATTTCCTTATTCAAATTATTGTGACAATTGGTGCTAATTAACTGATCAAAAGAAAGTGTGCAAGGGATTATGGTAGTGGTAGTATATGATGCTGTAATGCCAAGTGACCTATTGTGCAAATGTTTTGAGGCAGACTTGGTATATCCATGTAAAAACATCAAAGTGAAATGCTGATATCTAATTGGTAAACAGTAGATAGCACAATTAAAAGTTGCCAAAAAGAAATCAATAACTTGTGGAATTGTTCACAGTTTGTTGCATACCACAGTAATTTTGTTTCATATTAACATTACTACTTCATGCCTAGACACTTCACACCCATAAGAAATACTTTTATCTATTTGGGATTTTTTGATGATGTTGTACATACTAAACTAAGTAAAAAATCTAGTTGGAAGATTAAGAAAAAACAAACCTTAATCAAAATAACATGCCCCCCTCCCCTCCCCCCATCTCTGTCCCATATAGAAATGGTTATGATGTCTGTATCCCCCTCCCCTGCCTGTTAATATGGCCTTTTCAAATTAGAATACTATAGTGAAATGCTTGTAAATGTGTCTAGTTCAGATGAATGCCTGTTAATAAAATGTTTTAAGTCATTTTTGAGGTATTACGAGTCATATTATTTTTGCATAATAAATAATGGTAAAGAATGTCCTTGTAAAGTCTTTTCAGGATACCAGGATTTTCCCTAGACGAATGTCTCTTTTGAAGGATGAGACAAAAGATTTCATATTTCCGAAAATTGCCGCAAAAATCGCCAGTGTAAACAGGGCTTTAGGACAGAATCCCCTTGTTATAAATGACTACAGTGAACAAGAACATTGTTCTAAGTCTTTATTTATACTTACAAGAATCCAGATTCAGGAACATGGCCTTTATGTAATAGATAAAATATGAGCGGGAGACCTTTATGGGCATTTATAGTAGTACCAAAAGTTATGAGAGATAAGTAATTATAATAAATTGATACAATATTTTACACCCCCCACAATCACATCTGATTAAAATGATTATTGACGATTGCCATACATAGTAACAGTTCAGCAAAGGAAAGAATGTTTAACTTTTCTAGGTACATCCTAGAGTTATACGGGGGAATATTCTAGCTCACTTCAGCGTACTTCTTTTCTCATTGGCTCATTCCCAGTTACCTGGCTGGTTTCCATTGGCTGTTTGGTTCTAGGGCAGAAGCTCTCATTGGCTCATTCCCAGTGTACCTGGCTTTCATCAGCTTTTTGTTTCTAGGGCACTTGATTAAGCTTTCTCCTCAGGCACTTGAGCGTTCTGCTCTTCTTTGCTCGTTCGCAGTGTATCTTTGGTTCATTTCCATTGGTCGTTTGTTTCTAGGGCACTTGACAGTTTTCTCCTCTCATTGGCTAAGAAGCATAAGATAAGCTCTTGACTCAACGAGTCGTTCAGTGTAACTAAGGGTGTAACTAAGGGTGTTCAAAATGCAGTTCAGGGGCTACATTTATTTTCAGCAGAGTTTGAAGACTGGTTTCCAGGCCCCTGACGATTCCTTGCCGAATCACGTGCGTTAAGCCCCAGGTTCCACGCAGACTCACTGTCGAAGGTTCTATTACCCCTGCAACAAAGTGGAAGTATTTTCTTGAATTCTTTCCTGAAAGGTCTGTTTAACACGCCATAGACAAACGGGGTACTGGCACTACTAAGGGCAACCAAACAGCTCAGCACTCTTGCTGCTAGTGTTGGGATGCTACCTGTGGCTGACTTGACGAATATAAGCGCCACAGACACAGGGAGCCAGCACAGTATAAATGTGAACACCAGGGCGAATAAAGTGCGAGTTACTTTCACCTCCTCGATACTGACACCCAAATCTCCTTGGTCTCCTCTAACACTTGATATGCGCTGTCTGTGTTTGCGCACGTGTCGCGTCACAGCGGCATAGCAGACTATAATAACCAACATTGGAAGCGCGATGAAGACGAGTGTTGCGAACACTGTGTAAGGGAACTGGGACTTCTTCTCGTAGAACGCGAGAATACACGTTGCTGTGTGCGAAACGAAGACAAACCGTGCTGAGGAAGTCAGGATTGGTATTATACGAACCAAGGCAGGCATAACCCAAATGAACGCTAAAAGTGCTACAGATCTTCTGAGGGTGAAAACTTTCTTGTATAAAGAAGGCTTGATGATACGAACGTATCTATTTAGGGCAATAAGGGTTATTATATATAAAGAAACATGCACCAGATACTTGCTGCAAAACCCGAACACCTGGCATCCAATCGATCCGTAGATCCATCGCCTGAGGATCGATGTAGCAGCCGCCATAGGTAAGGTGATAGAGGCAGTTATCAAGTCACTGATCGACAGAGTGACCACAAGCATATTTGTCATCGTTCGTAGACGTTTGCTTTTGTAAATCACGAGACAAATTATGAAATTTCCGAAGAAGATGATAATGTTTAACGTCACCAAGGCAATAGACTCTAGCACAACCCACGTGGTTGAGCGGGGATGGACTTGGTACGACATCGTGTTGCTAAACAGGTTTGACCAGTTTTCACCTGATCAGTTAACTGATTCTGTTTTCTGAGAAAATAAAATAAAATATAAATATCATGTTTGAAAATGGGGCAATGAAGATTAATACCAAAGACAAAATTAGGAACTGCGGCCGTTTTCTTTTCTTCATATTTAAAGTGTACATCAAGGAAAAAAAATTATTTTCAAAATCATTTATATGTGAAAAGTGTAGTAGTGTGGTTGCAGTATTTTTGTATGTGGTCTTCTGTTTTCAAAGATATAAACATTTGAAATATCAATATGCTAATGAGATGACGTGCATTCCAGAATGTGTTACATTTTACAGTGTGATTTACGACAAGTGTTATCTGAAGTGAAATAACCCAAAAGCGTACAGAGCCATACATTTCTGTCAATTCTCTCTCTAAAGGGGTTTCCGTCTATACCATGGGCCAGGCAAAGTGATAGAAATACCGCCTCCCCTTTTTTTCCGAAATGAAACCTCTTGTCATGCATATATTTCGTTTTACTGACTCACAACTTGATCGGGTACTGGCCAGAAAAGAAGCGATTTCCTAACATTTTGAAGCCCTGATTATAAGACTTCTCCTGGAACTCACTTTTTTTTTCGGGAATCACGGGTGGCATTGATGCGAGATTGCTCGCCTCTCATCGAAACTACCCAGCTTCAAGTCCCGCCGTGCTCAGTGTCCTATGTGAGTAGAGTTGTTTGTTGGTTCTCTCCGGTGCTTCGAGGGTTTTTCTCCGGGTTCTCTGGTTTTCCTCCCTCCGCAAAAATCAACTTCTAAATTCCAATCCGATCGTGGAACGAGAGCCACAGGTTTGTTAGCCACTGGCTATTAAGTGTTACCCTCGTAAAAAAACGACGGGTTCCCCCCCCCCCTTTTCAGTTCCTAACAAAAAATGTAACTTCTTTACCTTGTTTAGAAGAAAAAATGTGTCTTTTCTTGAATCAACTGATAAGCACTTAAAGCAAGCTCTTCTCTCGCTACTCAGAACCTCTTCTCTCGCTACTCAGGCCGTATTGTTATCAGATGCTGGCACTTCGCTTGACCATGCACAAAGGAAGTTCAGTTTCTGTAAACAGAAATTTATAAATAACTGTGTTATTGAGATGAATTGAATTTCTACTATTGAAGACCAAAAGCAGATGTCTTTCGGTGACAAGGCTGTAGAAACGTGTCTGGTTTTTAGACTAAAACTAATAACTCATTGCGGGAAAGCGTTCTGGTATTGGTCGAAAATTGACCAAATAGGACATATATGTAATATATATACAAATGTTCACAGATTACAAACTCTCTAAAGGGTCCAAATTACGAAAAGTTAAAAACTGTCCTGTCAGTTCAAAATGAAATACTTATCATAACCTTTAAAGTGGATGTCGCGATGCTGTCGATGCTGTCTTAATTAGAGTTGTTGCTCTTACATATGGCTCGCGCCTTTTTTATTTAAAAATTGGCTTTCTTTCCGGAATTTTCTCTCCGCTCTCAACCGGAGTGTAACTAAACATTTTGTATAGAAAAATTGGAAGGCTACGAGTACAATTCGTTATTGATAGACGAGTGATAATGATTATGATTTATATAGCGCCCTTTAATATGTGGATATAATCAAAGGCGCTTTACATGGATTTGTGAATGACAGATTGCTTTTTATGCAATTTACAAGCTTGAGAGATGGTTAGTATGAAGTGGAGGCACTGAGGGTGGTCACTGCCAGGGTTTCTTTCTACGTCCTCAGTGGTTCTTTTATGTCCCCCATTTTACTGTAGGTTAGGAAGGGTTGGGAGACAGGGCCTACGGTTTAATGCCTTGCGTCTTTGGGGGGTAACCAATCAAAAAACTGTCCCAAATTGAAAGGTTTCTTAATTTAGTTTATACTATACCTGCTTTTATCTGTACAATACTGGTTATCAGTTTATTCCAAGTTATTTTTGAGTGTACAGATCATGAAGAGTTTTGGTCTTACAGAAAATGTATTGACTTACCAATTTTTTTTGGAAATTTACCTTAATGTCTTCAAGCTTCTATCTTTTTCTGTTTTTTCTTCATTTTATTTTTGGATACCAAACAAAGTATTGTCAACATTGTCTGATCAGCCTTCAGCAAAATAAGTGGGTTTTTACCCTCTGGTTACCCCCAAAAGATGCAAAGTATTATGGGGATGTGAAAGTAGAGGATAAATATGTTTTGTTGGTTTAAACATAAATATAAAAATTCTATTATATGATTTCTATGGCAACTTCAAGCGGAGTACAATTAACGATTAAATGTACTCATCCTGACCAATCAGAATCGAGTAATTTTGTTGAGCGTAGTATGAGAACTGTAATAAATGTTAGGACATGTAGCAGGTGGCCTGTGTTAACCTGCATGTTCTGTGTGCTGTCAATAAACTCACACGGGGATTGGTAAAACACGAGAGAAGTGTTAGGAGAAGCACGTAGCAGAGTGCTTCTCGACACTTCTCGAGTGTTCTGCCAATCCCCAAGTGCCAATTACCACAGTGAGCAAACGTTTTATTTCTTTTATAACATACAAGGGCGCTTGCGTGCTGTGTGCTCTCATAAAGCACGCGCTCCCAATCAATAAAAATGCGAGATTTATAACAATTATTTACTAATTGGGTATAGGATGATGGATCGACTACAGAAAACTGCAGGGGAATATATCTATGCTATAAAAATTACCTACACCACCACCAACACCGCGACAGCAATGACAACGACAGCAGCAGAAGAAGAAACGGCAACAGCAGTTGCAACACAACAACAACAACAGTATCAACAACAACAACCCTGAGCAACAACAGCAGCAGCAGTAGCAACAACAACAACAACAGCATCAACAACAACAACCCTGAGCAACAACAAGAGCAGCAACAACAACAACAGCAACGACAACAACAACAGCAACAACAACAGCTACAACAACAGCAACAACAGCAACAACAACAGCAGCAACAACAGCAACAACAACAACAGCAACAACAACAACAACAGCAACAGCAACAACAGCAACAACAACAGCAACAACAACAACAACAACAACAACAACAACAACAACAACAACAGCAACAGCAACAACAGCAACAACAACAACAACAGCAACAGCAACAACAGCAACAACAACAGCAACAACAACAGCAACAACAACAACAGCAACAACAACAACAACAGCAACAGCAACAACAGCAACAACAACAGCAACAGCAACAACAGCAACAACAACAACAGCAACAACAACAACCCTGAGCAACAACAGCAGCAGCAGTAGCAACAATAACAACAGAAACAACAAGAGCAGCAACAACAACAATCCTGAGCAACAACAACAGCAGCAGCAGTAACAACAACAACAACAGCAACAACAAGAGCAGCAACAACAAGAGCAACAACAACAACAGCATCAACAACAACAATCCTGAGCAACAACAACAGCAACAGCAGTAACAACAACAACAACAGCAACAACAAGCAGCAACAACAAGAGCAACAACAACAACAGCATCAACAACGACAATCCTGAGCAACAACAACAGCAGCAGCAGTAGCAACAATAACAACATCGACAATAGCAATATTTTTTTTAAACTACTAGTAAATGAAAATGAACGTACAGAATGTAGAAGCAGCGGTATTAGACGGTGTACTGACAAACACTTTGAATAAGCAAGCCATCCCGGCATTCAAAGCCGAATCATCTATAGTCGGCTACCTGCAGTCAATGAAGTGTCGTAGAAGTTTTTGAAGCCGCACTCTATATAAAAAACTGAAGTCCTATACAGCTCAATCCTATGATTAGGAAGTCTATACTCTCCGAGTATAGTGGAGTGCTTGTTGAATCGAATTGAACTCAATCAGGTTTAGAGAATGTTCTTTCTTTCCCCGCAGAGAAGCCTTAAATCATGTCAAAGTATCGCATTGTCACTTCCGCTGACGTCGTACCGGCCTCTTTATTTCTAAATCGTACACCTGTTTGAATGGGTTGATAAGGGTTAAGTCATAAATGATAGACTGGTCGTGCGAATTAGCATCCTTTTTAGAGGTTTCTTTCCTTTATTCCTTTTAGATTATATGAAAAAAAAAGCCGATATCATCGTATACAAGTCACATGATACCAGATGTCATAAAAGTGTATGTCAAGCTTTGTTTCCTCATTCCTTTTCGATTAACTGAAAACTATATAAAGCCGATATCGTCCTATTGTAACTACTATATATGTATATACAGGTCACGTGACGTCAGACGACACAACGTCCAAGAGGACAAGGACACCCTAAGAATTTCATTTAGGGTTTGTGTATTATTTATGACAAGAAAAGTAGAAATGTTTGAAAAATTCGATATTGTTCATGTCGGTATAACAAAAAAACCCTTTGCGACTAAATGGCTCTCTTCATAGCTAATGATTGATGGAGTTCCTGTGAATTTTGGCAGGAACTTTCCCGCCAAAAAGCGCGCGCCCGTCTCCCAGCTAAGCCTCTACATTATAACGTGACTCAATGTAATTCTAGGAAACAACTTGTCTCGCTAAATGACGTTATTTTAGTCATAATGAAGTCATTTTCTCGTGAGTTCCTGACTGTATTCAGTTACATGATTCAAGTGACCGTTGGAAATGGGTTTTCCAAGGTGACGAGACGACGCGAGACGGTTTTCCGCTCAAGTCACTTTACACCCCATAGCAATTAAATATATCAAGAGATTAATGTAGTGGTAGTACACTCGCCTAGTCTCGCCTCTGGGGTCTCTGGTTTGATTCATGGACTCACATGTCAATAAAGTTTGTTATTTCTCTCCCTTGAATCGAGGGTTTTTCTTATATTTTCCTCTCTCTGCAAAACCTAACTGTATTCCAATTCGATCTGTGAGTTAGCCGTACCCTGACTAAGATCAGCACAGAGGTTGATTCAGGGTTCAATCTGTGAGTTAGCCGTGCCCTGACTTAGATCAGCTCAGAGGTTGTTTCAGGGTTCGATCTGTGAGTTAGCCTTGCCCTGACTTAGATCAGCCCAGAGGTTGTTTCAGGGTTCAATCTGTGAGTTAGCCTTGCCCTGACTTAGATCAGCCCAGAGGTTGTTTCAGGGTTCAATCTGTGAGTTAGCCTTGCCCTGACTTAGATCAGCCCAGAGATTGTTTCAGGGTTTAGTCTGTGAGTTAGCCATGCCCTGACCTAGATCAGTCCAGCTAGAGGTTGTGAGTTAGCTGTGCCCTGACTTTAATCAGTCCAGAGGTTGTTTCAGGTTTCCGATAAAATTTGAAGAATTTCATATCTTTTATCTGATAAAAAAAACGACTTACACAACCACATGCGCAACACTTAGTTCGATACTGCAGAACATTCTATCCTCCATTATCGATCAAAACTAACCGAGGTTGCTCCTCGCAATGTATAGGAAATATGTTTTCAATTAGAATTCTACTGTTGCCATCCGCTAAGTGGAAGTCGAGTACTGAGTATGGTAAAGAATCGAAAAAAGAATTTACTACGAGTCTCAAAAAATTGCTGGCTCTCAATCAATCCCATGAGAATGAAATAAAGACACGGCGGCCATGTTGGATGATATAACAAGAGAATATAAGAAGTCTTTTGTTCAGTTAGATTCGACCAAGATAGCGGCTATGAAAACTAGTCATCATATATTGGCCCACTGAGCTCTTGTCTAGGATCAATGACAAATGTATCCGCAAAAAGGCATTTTTTAATTCGTATCAGCAATGGTGGCGCCAAACCACTTTTGCACGTAATAGAAAAGCGGCTTTCGCCGCCCTGAACCACACAGGAAAAAAATCACTGATTTGAGTGGGGGGGGAGGGTGGGTGGGGGGGATCTTCAACATGAAAAAAAAAAATCAATTTTCAACATGGAAAGTTCAAAGTGAAACTATTAAGAAATATTTAAGTTTCAATTATAATCAATAATCAAATACAAATAACAACTAGCATTTTAGGAATAAGAGTGCCTAATTGCAACCTTAGGGAACATAAATCTTCTTCAAGCGTAATTAAAATTTGTTTATCTTTGATACACTGTGGCAAAACGAAAAAAAAAAGCCTTCGAGATCTCTTTTCGTTTTGATCATTATTACTATTCCGTCAGGTCTAGAGTTTTCGATTCAGTAATATGATTAAAATCAAGGTCAAATTCGAATCTAAGGTTGCTCACGAAATCTCAATGGTTGTTCGTGTATGTGGCGTTTGCTGTAGCTCCTTAATCCGTTAATCGTCTGTAATATCTTGTAAGCTAACACGGTGACGACTAATGATACAGTACCGACACACTGTACATGTTCACGTCTTTATTTTTTCATTCTTTCTTTCTTCTATCCTTTATTCCTTTCCTTTTTTTTTTTTTTTTTTTTTTTTTTTTTTTTTCCTCTGCTTCCTTTCTTTTGTTCGTCAGTTTATTCTTTCTTTCTTCCTTTCTTTCTTCCTTTCTTTCTTCCTTTCTTTCTTCCTTTCTTTCTTCCTTTCTTTCTTCCTTTCTTCTTCCTTTCTTTCTTTCCTTTCTTCCTTCCTTTCTTTCTTCCTTCCTTTCTTTCTTTCTTCTTTCTTCCTTCCTTTCTTTCTTTCTTCCTTCTTTCCTTTTTTCCTACAGCTATTCATCCTATTCATCAAAGTAAACCCGACGCTTTTTTCCAAGAAGATCAATAAAAAAAGGTCAATAATCGCGCTAGTGCAGGTCGTCGAATGGTCCTAAAACGAAAACTATTATACAGTATCACATATAAAGTATTGTCTCAATCATTCCATACAATACTGTACTCAACACCACAGTTTATCCCGGCATCACACTCATTTTATACTGAACGAGTGTTAGGATTAGGTCAGTTCTGTCCACGCAAAGTTTCCTCAAAGAAATTCGCGATACACAGCAAATACATCAAATATTGTGACATATTCAACTGAATATCACTAAGAATACTTCTGAGAACAACTAAACAAATATAACAAAATAAATACTTCTAAAGTATGGGAAATGCTAAAAAAATATAACCTAAAAGTCAGTTGTCTTAAGATACGTCGTATGGGAAATTCGTAACTTTTGGGCAAATAAATGATAAGAAATACTTAAAAATAAGACCTTAAAAAAACTGTTGTTTTAAGTTATGTCGTATAAAAAATTTGTTATTTTTGTTAGAATAAATACCATACCTTTCGTTCCAATACAATGGCTTCAACTGATGTTCAACGATAAGTTCTTTTCTTGAAATGAATAAAGATTAAGTACTCAATGCTTAAGGGGAATTTTTGCGCCAAAAAGATATCCAATTGTGAGAAAAAGGAGCTTTAAAAGCACACTGGCTTGATTTCCTGTTGAAGGAAGCGACTGCTTAAGTGAGACTAATGGTCTTCTAATGTAGATCTCTCTGTAAACCTATATATATATATACTCGCATCAGCTAGGATTAATTCTTTTTTTTTTTTTTCCTATTTAATTCTCATTTCAAAATAATCAACATTAATGCCAGTAATGCATGTATAAAAGAGTAATGTGATCTCAAAATAGGCTCACCTCTGGAATTATTTCCACTGCCCACACGAAATCCTGGTAGATTTATTCAAAACAACTACAGTAATAAACTACGATTTTTTCTTCTTCGCTATTAAGGATTTTAAAAAAGATTGAAAAAAGTCAACAAGATTATCCTAGCTTCGTTGCTTAACTTTTGTCACTGTAAGATTTTTCTAGTAGTTTAGTTTTTATTGGACGTAAGAAAATA
This sequence comes from Actinia tenebrosa, assembly GCF_029948245.1. Taxonomy (NCBI): domain Eukaryota; kingdom Metazoa; phylum Cnidaria; class Anthozoa; order Actiniaria; family Actiniidae; genus Actinia; species Actinia tenebrosa. Next base: position 10,004,785 of record NW_028292576.1, on the reverse strand, counting down.
ATGGCATATCTGGATTCATGATAAAGTTGAGGATCCTGCAAGCGACAGAATATTCGAGATTTTTCTATTTTAGCATTAGCTATGATCACACTTCAACAGTAGTGGGCGTGCGATAGTAGTCCAACACTGATTCTATACAATGTTGCTATTGGTTGAAATATAAATAAGATATTAAAGTATCATGCCGGGTCTAAAGTTCATTTGGTTAGGACAACAACATCGACGATATCAGGCATTCAGAAAACATTAGTGTCAGTCACGTCATACTGATACATCCTATAAGTTAGTGATGATGATGGGGATGAGGGTGGTGATGAGGGTGGTGATGATGATGGTGACTAATGATGATGGTGATGATGATGGTGACTAATGATGATGGTGATGATGATGGTGACTAATGATGATGGTGATGATGATGGTGATGATGAGGATGAAGATGGCGGTGATTTTGATGATGATGATGAAGATGGTGATGCTGGTGATAATAGTGATGGTGTATAATGGTGATGATGATGATGGTGATGATGATGGTGACTAATGATGATGATGGTGATGATGATAGTGGTGATGATGATGATGATGATAATGATAATGATGGTGGTGGTGGTGGTGATGATGATGAAGATGGTGATGATGATGATGATAATGATAAAGAGGATGAAGATGGTAGTGATGTTGATGATGATGATGAAGATGGTGATGATGATGATGATGAAGAGGATGAAGATGGCGGTGATTTTGATGATGATGATGAAGATGGTGATGCTGGTGATAATAGTGATGGTGTATAATGTTGATGACTAATGACGATGATGATAGTGGTGATGATGATAATGATGATGATGGTGGTGATTATGATGAAGATGATGATGTTGATGAAGATTATGACATTGATGATGGCGGTATAATGATGATGGTGATATTAAACACGTTTAATAAATCCTTGCATTATAAATGGATTACAAAATGTATGCCGACTACAATTAATAACACGTATTCGAAAAACGCCAAAAACAAATGACAAAAAAAACTTAAATGCTGTCCAAATTTTATGCTTAATGAATTTACTACACTTGAGAAAAAACTCTCACTAATTGACCATCATACTATCTGAAAAAAAGGAAGCATTTTGTCTGGCTATTGAGAGGTTACTGACAAAACTGTAACTGAACTGTCAAAATGATAATTTTTTTGTAAAATATACTACCCGAAAGATTGGTTTTCTTAGTTCTGTCACCTCTACAGCAATTGCCATCAATGAGGTTCAAATCATTCACGGTGTCTTAAGAATTTACTAGAGATTTTCACTTGATTTAAATCTAATTTAAAAAACAGAAAAAAAAACTAAAATAAATAATACCTATTCATTTGTGTCACGAATATGGGTCAATCGTAGAAGGACCGGTAGGTGTTCTATTAATGATCCAGAATCGTGAGAAAAATAAATAATTATCATTTATTAATATATCCACGATGAATAATATTTTCCATTCTACAGACAAAATTAGTAAAGATCTTTAATGAAGTTTGGGACAGCGAATGATAGCTATCCTGATGCTATTGAGATAAATTTGATATTACTTGGATGTGACTGGAATGGATTGTTAGTGACTGAGATGGATTACAAGTGACTGGGCCTCAGTCAGTGACGGGATCTTCAATCACAAAAAAATTAGTTTTTGAATTTTCACCTTTTGAAAGGCCATGAATAATCGTAATGCATAGCAAAAACATGCCCAACTTCTAAAACTTGCTTTTCTCTTCTGAAGGTCCGAATTTTGAGTGTTTTTTTATTTTGGAAAATTTGGAACCGCACGTCGTGGAATGGATTGGACGTCGGTTGGCTGGATTTTACGGATCGTATATGCTTTTTCACTCCGAATTTGCAGCCTTTAGCCTATGAATTTTATTTCATTATTTATAACTAGTGATTCCTTACGAAATTTTGCACAAAAAATCCCAAAAAAAATTTTTTTTTTGATCGCGGCAGTGGTCTAAGTCCTGCATGTAAAGCCGGTCTACGGCAAAGGTTTTTCAAAGGACTGTATATACCATGTGTCTATAGGTGACTATGTGGATCTTTAGATTCTTACGACTAATTTTCCTCAATCAAGATGCTATTGAGATAAATTTGATATTACTTGGATGTGACTGGAATGGATTGTTAGTGACTGATGGATTACAAGTGACTGGGCCTCAGTCAGTGACTGGATCTTCAATCACAAAAAAATTAGTTTTTGAATTTTCACCTTTTGAAAGGCCGTGGATAATCGTTATGTATAGCAAAAACATGCTCAACTTCAAAAACTTGTTTATCTATTCTTAAAGCCCGAATTTAGAGTGTTTTTTAATATTGGAAAATTCGGAACCGCACGTAGATGGAATGGACTTGATTTCGCTTGGCTGGGTCTTAGATATGGTAAAGCTGTACCAGTCATTCAGCTAGGTATGGTAATGTTGTACCAGTCATTCAGCTAGGTATGGTAATGTTGTACCAGTCATTCAGCTAGGTATGGTAAAGCTGTACCAGTCATTCAGCTAGGTATGGTAATGTTGTACCAGTCATTCAGCTAGGTATGGTAATGTTGTACCAGTCATTCAGCTAGGTATGGCAAGGTTGTACCAGTCATTCAGCTAGGTATGGTAAAGCTGTACCAGTCATTCAGCTAGGTATGGTAAAGCTGTACCAGTCATTCAGCTAGGTATGGTAATGTTGTACCAGTCATTCAGCTAGGTATGGTAATGTTGTACCAGTCATTATAGCCTGGGATCTGAAGGTATTTTCTCCAGATGATTTCCTGTACCTAGACCAAATGTTGTAGTCTTTCTTCCTCAAAGTAAATGCACCAGGTAGCAAGAACAGAGATCCATCCTGATCCATGTAGGCCGTGCACTCTAACAAAGGTAAAACAGTCTCTTTCTTTTCTGAAGCCAGCGGTATCTCAGGTACCTTCTCCTTGGTTACCGGTCTACTCTTCGTCTTCCTTTCTACATCAGTATTTTTGACTTCAGTATTTTTACGTGAGCTTCCAGCCATTGTTAAAGCAATTCTATTCACTTCAGCTTGTTCTAACCTCTTTTTACACTTTTCGCAGGAGTCTCTAACTATTTTAGTCGTTTCCGTACTTGATTTCACCAAAAGAGGTAAAGACGTTTTCTCCCCACCTTGTGCCTTTCGCTCACGCCTGCGCTGGCTTTTCCCATCGCCATTTTGAGTAGCGCGTGAATGCAGAAAGACTGGACCAGCACAGAAAGTGCAATCCCCTTCATCTTTATCACTTGTCTTACATTTTTTAGGATCTCGTGTGCAAGCCAAATGAAATGTTTTCTTGTTACAACGGTGGCTGCGTGGTAGAGGATTTTTTGTTTTTTCCCTCACCTCTTGGCTATAAGAATCCCTCCTTACTGTCATACTACAGTTTTGAATCCGAAGATTGTTCACAAGTTCCCCATGATCACTGTTATCACCACCAAGTGAATCCTGTTTCACTCTAAGACTCGATCGAACGAGTTTTCCTGACAACTGCTTACATCTCTCACTCTTCTTACTGTTTAATCTTTGATCATCACTAACTACATCATCAAGCAGCTCTTTTAAGGAATGGTTGCTAGTCTTTCCAGTTCTTGTTTCTAAGAGTCTTGGAAAGCGACAAGAAAGGGAATGCCCGTCAGAACTGAGTTGAAAAAACGGCATTTGACCTTTTCCAAGAACGCGTGTGTCTTTGGAAAAATCGTTAAACCTTTCCGAAAATGGCACTATCGTTGAAGTCATGTTTCTTAATGGATGCTCTTCATCGCCAGCCTTAGGGTCTCTAGATCGAATTTGTTCTGCCCTCCTCTGATAATCCTCGAATCCTTCAACAGTGTTCTTTTTGTTCATATTTTTGACTGTGGGGAGGACAAATTCTTTAGGTTTTTCGCTTTTTAATGACCGTAGTTGAGTAAGCTCATCTTCAAGTAACTTATTAATGTGTTCAAGTCCATGTTTGTTGTCAGGCGATTGGTGTTTGTGAAGATCAATAGTACACGGTACAAACAGATCCATGCTTCATTAACGTATGTTATACTTGGGATTAGATTTGTTGACATATAACCATACACGGAATTAAATAAAATTATTAGTAGTATTCTACATCTCCTTCGTTCTCTTAGTGAACAAGATGGCCGCAAAACTCATGAAGAATCCCATTAAATCCGAATAATGTTGCAGTGGTCTTCAAAATCCTTTCAAAAGTAACTTGATGTAGATGATTTTACAGACTGAAAGATTGCTGTGATGTAAGTGTGGTGAATGATACGAATTACCAGCGCTCTTGTTGCGCTAGTTCCACCTCTGCAGTACTTTTGGTAAAAGTTTTGAATAGGGAAGAAGACCAATAGGTTTACCTCGACACACTTCACCTTCAAGTTTGTCAACTGTTCGCCTTTTAGTACAATTGTAATTGAACTCGAAAAACGAGAACGTGGCCACTGTTCTCTACAGCCTGCTTGTCTTCAGTTTGTTTAAACACAAAATATATGTTTTTGTACTTTTTGTTCCACTTTCTTTTTCAATAAACATTCTCGTCTCTTCTCAATCTCCAAAACAACAAAGAAGCGAAAATGCCGCTCTAAATCCAGACTTCATTAAAATTGAAAACTATTTAGTCAAGTGAAATCTATTAACCCTGCCGGGAATTATAGTTACTCGATGGCACATGAAAGCTAAGATGGCTCTTATTGTTTCTGCCATTTCATAATCCCTTAGACAATCGAGAAGGATTTTTGTCTGTAATGTATATTGAATGATTGACAATAATCACGACCCGTCAAATATTATGGTCTATGTACATTGTTGTACAATGGTAAACTAAGAGGTTCGTGTTTGACAATGGATTAGTCTCCATAGGTGAGGGATTGGTTGTTATTGACTTGCTGTTAGTTTTGATGATGTATAAGTATTCGATTTGATTAGGAAAGTCGGCAATGAGAATATTAGAAAATTTCATTCAGAAAAATTCGCTTATTTCAGGGGCGGCGGAAGCTAAAAATCTTTGGGGGGGGGGGGGGGCACTGCAAAAATCTTTGGGGGGCACTGAAGATTATATTTAACGCTATGTGATAATGACAATGTTTTGTTTGATTGCAGACGCATGCGCCGTAAAACAATGACTAAGAACCAATATTTTAGGGAGGGGGCCAGGCCCCCCAAAAAAATTTGGTGGGGGGTGGGGGCACGTGCGCCCCCCGACTCCCCCGGTTCCGCCGCCCCTGTATTTTCGGTTAAATTAACACAGCTGTCTTAGGGGACTAAATACAAGCCATCTTGGAACGTCTCCTAAAACAGCCCCAAAATGCACTACAACTCCAACTCGACCCAGTTTTTCCCTCAACTTCAGAATGGCTAATATGATACCTTTTAAAAGTCCAAGCGCCAGACTGCGCATGACAATTATGGCTAGTTGCCTTGTGGGTAAAACATAATTATGTATAGTAAATATAGATATTAGTAATAGGAAATCGCACGATCTCGAGGACAATTTGGAAATTAATAGACCAAGTAATGTTTTGAAAGTTCTTGTAAGTGCAATTAAAGAACTTTCAAAACATTACGAGTGTCTATTAATTCCAAATTGTACGAGAAGATCGTGCGATTTTTTGTTTATAGTTCACTCAACAAAATTTCAGTAAAAAATGCGAAGCGACGGCGTTCATCTTTGTCTATTCAGTGGCGGCCGATTTTCAGTCCATCGCACAACTGAAATGCATAAAAAAGATTAGTTCTTACGGCTTTAAAATTTTATTTATATGTTTTTTAAGTACAAAATGATAGAAAATAATTGTTTTGACATTGTTTTGGCCGTGTTGCCATAGCGACTTAATTCGGTACTCCTACGGAGTACAATTAACGCTATAATTGTACTCCTCTCGACCAATCAGAGTCGAGTAATTTTGATGAGTGTACTATAATGATAGAAAAACTGAACGATCATGACCCAGCAATCCGAAACATTTCCATTAACAACGATGAGATGAACGTTTTGTTTGCTTTATTTTTTATCTTTTAAAGACAAAGGCAAATTGTTAGCGGTGGGATTTGATATCTCGACTGAATCTAGGGTAGTAAATTGTTCCATCACGACCACGCTGCAAGAACAGTAGCCCTGCAAGAACACTTTAGATGATGATCACTCTCGGCTGTTAGCCAGTTTAGACCTAGCCATTCGCGTTATTGGATAAATCATGAGACAGGCAGCTAAATCAACAACACATTACAAACCTGACGTGTAACCAAGGAACTGAGAGATAGACTTCTCAATTAAGTTTACAGAACAAGAAGGTTTATGAATAAATTTTTTCAACTTGGAATAAAATTGTATATTAAAACTCTGTGAATTTTCGAAAATTTTAATAGACCTTCAGTTTTAGGTTTAATTAGACTCCCTATACTAATAAACTATGGATTTAATATGATGTATGGCAGTTAGATAGAGAATTTTATCTGTTCTCGAATACCACACTGATTTAATAATATGAGAAGATAAATTTATTAAATATTCAAGAAAAATGAAATAACTCCGCTTTTATACCGAGGTACAAAAAGTCGAAGCCAGGCACCACACGATCTATTTACCAGGGTTGAAAACAAGTTTATCATTGTAGTTTTTTATGAGGTGTGTTCTACAGACGTTTTTAATTCTATTTTTCAGGAATCGAAGGGAAAATACTAACATATGTCATTAAGGGAGAGCGAGAATGAACAATACTTCTTCGAACAATGTTATTTTTGCGCGACCATCGATTATAATCACATGGCCTGTAAGTAACAACCCCAGGTACAGAATGCATTACTCCCGTTCTCTGGTCTATCACCGATGGAAAACGAACCTTTGGTTTCTCTGATGTTATTTTACTTTCGTTGATATTCAACTTTGCGGTATTTTCCGCCTTTACTTGGCTGTAAATCGATTTAGGATTGAGAAATATTAATTTGCTGTCCCTCTGACTGATTATTCTTGGAGATGAGCTTTCTTTGATTGTCGTGATTTTGGTTTTTGGTTCGCTTTTGCTGCAGTCGTCACTAGCTATGTTCACGCGTTTAGAAAGCGAAGAGGGTAGATTCAAGCGAGGTAAAACATTTCTGTCACCTGCAGTTTTTATTCCACATGAATACAACATTTTTTTCTCCCTTTTCTCCAATTCTGGTTCTGTACAAGCATCATCGCTAGTCATACAATATCTTTGCTTCCACCTCGCCAATTCTTCCAACAAATCTTTACTTCTTCTTTTCAACTTCAATTCTTTCAATTCAGTTTGTCTAGATCTGATCATAGGCTGTTCATTTTCCTTTTTGATCGCATAGTCATCATTATCGTTATCTTTGAATGTCTTTTCTTCAACGTTTCTTAAACTTGAGCGATCTAAAACTTGCTTAAGGATATCCAAATGAATATGGCTTTTTTCTCTTTTATCTTGTTCATTATTCGCTCTAGCCTTCCCACTTTTTCGTATAGCAAGGTTACTCCTAAACCTCCCAGCTCCAAAAACACTGCTTTCCATGCCTCTGAACACCAACTTTCCTGGCTGCGAGGTCCCAATAACAACAGGATTTTTCGTAGGCAAAAGCGAGTTCCCAAGATCAACTATTCTAAGTCTTCGTTTTTCTTCAAAGTCTCTACTATCTGTTCCACGATATCCGTCTTTTCTTTGACTATAGTAAATGTGTCCGGTACTTGCACAAAGAACTCGACTGTCTGTCTCTTTGCCATACATGAAGGGACCCATTTCAAGGCCTTTTTCAGTGATTACATACATCGTAGCCTTACCACATCCTCTTTCTTGTGCGGATATTTCCGACATGTTATCGACCGTTTCACTAACAAACTAGAGTCCTAATATCCTATCGTGTCCTGAGCAACAGACGTCTGAATAAATAAAGATGCTTCCAGCACTGACTTCCTTGGCAAAGCCGAAAAATTATTCAGATAATAGAGTCATAACCACTTGGTAAATAACACGTTTAAAGGCGTGAGTTCATCATTTCGATTGTCAAACAGGATTCCTTTGAAATATGAATGGAATCTTCAACAGCTTATCAGATAGTTAGGTAAAGGCAAGTTCTGAACTTGATTCCACGAAATCAAAAATAAAGACACAAAGCCGATAGATCTATTTGTATTCAAGGCTATTCACAACCTATGCACATTTAGCAGTCAGTTAACACTGAATGGTAATAGCAGATAAGCCTTGTCGAACAATGAATGAAAATAAAAGCACTCGTTTAGAAAATGGCCAATTGTCCACCTTCATTGTCACCTCTTTGGTAATTAAAAAAACGGTACATTTCTTTTGTAAAACAACTTGTAATGCTTTTTTAAGATAATAGTTTAGCCTAGCCTTTCAAATCATGTACTGACTAAAAAAAACTCTGGGAATTGAATAGATTTTGGATTATAACGAATACGCCAAAATACTAAACAAAAAGATGCATTTTTACAGATGAAGGCCATTTGTAAATGGTCGTGACGTCTAGGTAGCATTAATTAAATCAGAGACAAACTTTGTTATTGATATTACGAAGCCTGATTGCAAATTTAAGATAGATGCATTTATAACCCAAAGTTTTTACATTTAAGGGGGAATTATGTTTAGTGTGAAATGATGCCAAAACATTGCAATATGCGCTATATAAGCACAAATTAAGATAAGAAATATATGTGTACATAGGAATATATGTGTTAATTAAAAAAGGTACTTATGAATCCAACAGTGTAAATATAATATATTTAAGAATTCTTAATACTACTGTACTATACACATACTTACCACCTTATAGGCATGAGATAACTATTAGATAGACATCAGCAGGGTGTTTTGATTTCATGCACTAGTTTGCTACTGCAAATTAATGAGTGGATGTTAGAACGACAGAACTAGATATTATATTTAAACCTAAACCGAATATATGGAAGACAATCTCATATCTATTCATTTATTGTGTTTACATTATTGTTTCAGTGTTCAAATTAAATACACTTGCCTTGGCACAAAACTATAATAAAAATTTTTAAATATTTTTCTGATTTAAGTTAAAATTTTACTCTTCTATAAGCTGTTCCAAGGTTGAGGGAATTATTGGTTGAGTTGGCATCATTGGGGACCGTGGAGCGGGGGGTGCAGTCCCCCCACTTTTTGCACCAAAAATAGGAATATAAATAAAAAACATTTCCCCCCCCCCCCTGAAATTTGATTGAGCTATATGCTTTATTTTCAGATGCCAGCCCCCCCCCCCCCCCCCCCCCCCCCATTTTTCAATATGCCCCACTGTCTTTGATCATAGTGCCTTGTGGGACCATCTTAAGGAACATATTTCAAAGATCATGTTTATTTGGTCCTCTAAAACAGTCGAATGCCAACTCAACCAAGTTTTTTCCTCAATCTTAGCTTGGAAAAGCTAATACCTACTACATGTACTAGATTAATTTGATTTGACTCAAAACAAAGTGCACCAATTAGTGTTGACAAGCAGTCAAAACAAAAGAAAAGAATTTGGACACAGTAAAATCACTGTAAACAACTACTACACTATTATAATACAACAACTTGTAGACCTATTATAACTAGTACAACAACTACTACGACGAATACTGCTACTATAACTACAAGGGTACAATTATTATCACTACCACAACTGCTAAATGACTACTTCTACTACTACAATTATTAGAGCAGTTTTCGTATGACTGAAAATCTTGCTGCACAAACATGGCCATGACATGGCAAAAAACACACCAGACCAATCATATCGCGCAAAAAACTTGTTTTGTATCCAATGGAATGCCCGTAATACAGTGTGGATGCAGTAATATCAAGGCCACACAACTGCTAGCCTCCTTTGAAGATGTCATTAGGGTCATCACGCAATGCTAATGACATCTGCAAAGGAGGCCACTCAACTGCCAGACCAAACACATCATGCAAAAAAACAATCAGCCAATTAAAATTCTAGTCACAGTCACAGTGAGGCACACATGACACTGAGCTTGTCACAGTCATGTGAGAACTACCCTATAACAACAACTACTACAGCTACAACAACTATTGGGCTCCCTGTGCTCAAATTTTTAAAATTTCTGTTGTCAAAGTTATACCTAAAATTGAACCCTGAATTATAGGAGGGCGTGAGGTCTACCTCTCCCATCCCTTCACCATTGTTTAATGACTCCCTGTAGGACAACTTCTCAACTCCTGACGAACCTCCATTAACAGTTTCGCCATTGTATTCTCTCCAACAAGTTCCCCTGTTGTCTTATCTATCTTAGCAGTCCAAAAATCTGTCTTTCCTCTCATTGGTATATGCACCAACAACCTATCTCCTGTCTCCAGCAACAAACTATTGAACGGCTCTTGTTGAAACTTTATCCTCAATGCATTTTTCATGCGAATTTGAGCGGCATTTTGATCCAAAGCGTCTTCAGCCAAGGTGATTTGATGTTTAGCAGTGCCGGATTTTGACCCTGCAGATTTTGCTACGCAACCTTTTGAGACGTTTTCAGGCCATTTTGTAGCTGCTGGTTTATCGAACTGGCCTCCTTTCGTGAACTTTTCACGATCTTTTGGGACGAATTTCATTCCTTGAAAATAATGTTCAACTGAGGGAAAGATTCCTTCAGGCATCTCGAGGTCGACTTCGTAAAAGTTGGAAAATTTATTGTAAGGGTCTCTAACTCTTGAATGAAAGATTATTGGCACGTCTAATTTGCTTTTTTTGCTCATCCTTGTTCGAGGTGAGTATCACATGTGAAGGTTCTACATTGCTATGAGGATAAAACTGGCTCTTTCTTCTTTCGATGTGGTGGTGCAATCATTTCCGCCATTTTGAATAACAAGCGTATAGATCGCTTGTTGGGGTTCCTGTGGACTAGAAAGCAGAGTAACGCAATTTTTAGTCTCATTTACTTTTCTTTTTCTCTTTTTCTCCTATTCATTTTCTCGCTAAGTTGCACTTTCTGATCTGTATAGGGAATGTGTTTAATAAAGTATGTATGGAGCTTAGTGGATTTAGCAGGAATTTTTCGCGCCAAAACGCGTGCGCTTCTCCGATACCATATCTCGATTAGACGGGTAGGAACGAAACCGAGGAGCTCTGGGTACGAGAATGGAAATAAGGGCTCCGCGCCCGGTTGTACGAAGCCTGGTAGCGCTATCCAAGGGATAAATCCTTACCCAATGGATAAGTCCATGCTGTTATCCAATAAATTTATCTACCGGATAGTGCTATCCAACTTTCGTACAATCGGGTCCCGGGTACGAGATTGCTAACACACACAACTAATTCATGTGCGACTCTCGCTACGCCACTGCACTGTCCACCTCCCCATTTCTATAAAATTCCTCGTAAGAAAGCAACTGGTGTAACGAATACTTATAACAAAGACTATTTTGCCTCTTTTTTACAACAGGTATCTTCAAGGTATGGAATACAAAGAAAAATCACTGAACCGGCAGTTATACCTGTGACTCGAAATATTAAAAAAAACAACATTGGAATGAAATATTTTTCTCGCTTCCTTATAATAACTAAGGATATATCGACGTCTGGCTGGATTTTAAGCCGCTTCTAAATCACCAATGGTTGAGCAGGTCGTCGATATCTTCTTTATGATTTCATGACAACCAATGAAGATTGGATATTTTAAAACTACGGAATAACTTGAAAATAAGGTAACCAGTCTGATAGCACATCAGTAATTTATTTATTGAATACTATTTCAAAATTTCGTCCTCAATACCTAAATATTGACACTCTTTGTGGTAAACAATTCGATTTTTTATCACCTTATCTAAACAATTTTTAGAGTAATAAACAAACACTTATTATGCGCTGTTAAAAAGCCAATGCACTATGCTAACCTTGGTGCCGGTCCTTGCTTATCTCAGACCTCAGTTTTACATGATAAATTAAATGTTTTTATTGCTCTTATTTCTCTTATTGGTGATAAACCGCTTTTTTAAAATTAAAAGCCTTTTTTAACGAACATATTTTTCATCATCGCTTGGGGTCCCTGTGGTCTAACATTTGGTCCGACTCACAGATTGCAAAGCTTATTCCAGTGATTACTTTGTTATTTTTATTTGATTGAATGTTCGCTGATACGAAGAAGAATGTTCCTGTATATCCTAATAGTTGTGGCTCAGCTGACTGGAAGAGGATCCCGATACGTTAATGGTGAGTATATACTATTGATACACTTGTCATACAGTATACCCATGTTCAGTGTTTCAGCCCATACACGTGGGTGATGTGCGCATGCACTGCTGATGCGCCACCTCTCACCACTGTGGTTAAGGGTTCGATCCCCAGAACCTCCATCACATACAAGTAGAGTCGTTCGTTGGTTCTCTCCTGTCCTTCGAGGATTTTTCTCCGGGTTCTAAGGTTTTCCTCCCACCACAAAGATCAACGCCTAAATTCCAATAGACCTCCTTGGCTCGACCGTAATGCTTTCCCATTTCAGTCCGCGTGTTATTCTCTACAGTATCATTTCTTTGTTTAACGGTTGTGCTGGGGTGCACATGAGAAGACATATGAATATGGATGCAGCTCAAACAAAGAATCTTATTCTCAAGGGAAGGACACGTGGTCTAATAATAATAATGATGATGATGATGATGATAATAATGGCAAGTGTTCTGAAATGGGATAACATTACGCTCGAGCCGAGGTCTATTCGCTTCTAGAACTGGAGACTTATTATATTTAATCACTGTTTTTTTCCCCAGCCCTCTGTACCAATGACTTCGAAGAGGGAATCAGTTCGCTCAAAGGTTGGGAAAGATCCGGCGACGCCTTTAATAATCAACCGACATATGGAGACAACCCATCAATCCGAAAACCTGGAATACATGCAAGTCATCAAGGTCGTTATTGGATCGGGACTTACGAAGACAGGCCAAAGCCAGATTCTCGTCCAGGAAAAGTGCAGAGTGATTTCCCCACAGGAAAACTTACTTCGCCTGCATTTAGAATTACTGGAACCGATATCAATTTTCTGATTGGCGGAGGATGTGACCAATCAAAAGTGAGGGCCGAATTGTTGATTAATGGTTCCGTTGTGGAATATGACACAGGGAAATGTTCAGAAACCATGCGCAGAGTTCATTGGTCTGTAGGGCGGTACAGGGGCCAAACAGCTAAGATCAGACTGGTTGATAATTCCAGCCAAGGATGGGGACATTTGAACTTCGACGATCTAAAGGGAGATATGAAATGTGAAGGTACGAAGTACTGTCTCCTTTCCGATACTAGTTATCACTGCACATGCGTATTGGGCTTATCCGACTCTGATAGATACCAGGACAGAGGGTCCAAATGGGGTGACTAGTTAACTGGCAATTGGCCAAAAAAACAACAACTAGTATTTAACTGACAAATAACCTAAAATAAGTAGTTAACTGACAATTGGGTACCCCCATTGCCATCCTCAGGAGAGGGTTATACGCAAAGAATTTTGCGGTCTTGATTCGAATTGACTGATTTGATTACTTGAATAGATACAGCAAGCGGAAGTCCAATAACAGCATCAACAGGAAGTAAAATTACTGAAACGATAAGAAGCGAAAGTCCAAAAATGATGGAAGAAAGTAACCCAACACCCATGTCTCCGACCGGAAGTCCAACCACAGCCTCAGCAGGAAGTACAACGCCTTCAGGGAAAACAAGCGGAAATCCAAAAATGATGGAAGGAAGTAACCCAACATCCATGTCTCCGACCGGAAGTCCAACCAAACCATCAGCAGGAAGTACAACGCCTTCAGGGAAAACAAGCGGAAATCCAAAAATGATGGAAGGAAGTAAACCAACATCCACGTCTCCGACCGGAAGTCAAGCCACAGCCTCAGCAGGAAGTACAACGCCTTCAGGGAAAACAAGCGGAAATCCAAAAATGATGGAAGGAAGTAACCCAACATCCACGTCTCCGACCGGAAGTCCAACCCAACCATCAGCAGGAAGTACAACACCTTCAGGGAAAACAAGCGGAAATCCAAAAATATTGGAAGGAAGTAAACCAACATCCATGTCTTCGACCGGAAGTCCAACCCAACCATCAGCAGGAAGTACAACACCTTCAGGGAAAACAAGCGGAAATCCAAAAATATTGGAAGGAAGTAAACCAACATCCATGTCTCCGACCGGAAGTCCAACCCAACCATCAGCAGGAAGTACAACACCTTCAGGGAAAACAAGCGGAAATCCAAAAATATTGGAAGGAAGTAAACCAACATCCATGTCTCCGACCGGAAGTCCAACCCAACCATCAGCAGGAAGTACAACGATTGTAGGGAAAACAAGCAGAAGTCCAACATTGATGGAAGGAAGTAGCCGAATACCCATGTCGTCATCAACCGGAAGTCCAACCAAATCATCAGCCGGAAATAACGCAGGGACAAATAAGACGTCAAGTGATTTTTCCCCAAGCAAAAGGATGACGACCACGCAAATGAACATCAAGATAAAATCTCTTGAAAATCTACTTTATCAAGGAACGCCGACCAAACAAATAAAACAGAACGATACTAACCATCCAGGTATAAATCATTGCTTTTTTTCAAGAAGGTTGAGAGAACACTTGAGGTTTAAACGAGTCCTGGAAGCATGACACATGCAACAGACAAAAATCATCACCATCATTAATATCATTATGAATTTCAGCCATGGTCATTTTTTCTTTCAGATTATGATTGTCAAGTAAAATTCACTAAGGTTGGCTGTTTTGCTGATAAGCAGTCCCCTCCTCGTCCCCTTAAGGACTTACTCTTCACCGAAAAGGATCAAAGTGATTTGCTAAACCGAAAACATGACATGAAAAGAAAAGTATGTCGGTGCGCAGAAGAAGCCAAGAGAAGAGAGTTTACAGTTTTTGGACTTCAGTTTTATGGTAACTGTTAATATCAAGTATAGTTTAATTTCACGATAGAAGTCGCATGTCTGTGAAATTTCATATTGTTTCGTGTAGGGATAACAGAAAAGCCCTTTGAAAATAGATTTGTCCGTGGTATATACTTATGGAGTTCCTGTGGCGGGGAATTTCGCGCCAAAACGCGTGCGCTGGCGCCGCTCCTTTCTGGCTAATAGACTATCACCGTGCCATTGGAGCGTCGGATTCAAATTAATTAATGGTTAATTAATTATTAATTGATAATAAATTAATAACTGATTGAGAATTACTTGCTGGTGAATAAGTGGTAATATGATGGGTAGTTCAGGATATTTAATTATGATTTATTGATTAATTGATGGTGAATTAATGATTAATTGATGGTGAATTAATGATGAATTGATGATGAATTAATGATGAATTGATGGTGAATTAATGATGAATTGATGGTGAATTAATGATGAATTGATGGTGAATTAATGATGAATTGATGGTGAATTAATGAATTGATGGTGAATTAATGATGAATTGATGGTGAATTAATGAATTGATGGTGAATTAATGATTAATTGATGTACAATAATTTGATATGTTTTGCTTTTTAGATGAGTGTTGGAGTGGAAAAGATGCAGAGAAAACTTACGATGTCCACAAAACATCGACAAATTGCTTTAACAGTGAATTTAAGCCTTGTCAAGAGTCCGACATTGAGTGCGTTGGAGGACCAGATGCTAATTATGTTTATAGAATAAGCAACAACAGTAAGTTGATGTAATAGCTCGGTTTTAGTTGGGCTTAACTATTGCAACTATTTTTCGGAAATAACTGATTTTTTTTTTTTTTTTTTTTGAAAGTCTTTGCAGTTGAGAAATGTTATGCGCTTCTACTAAACGTTTAATTTTAATTTCAATTTTAATAAGTTCTTTTGTGTCCCTACTTCGAAGATAACCAATACTGTTTTTTTCCTTTGATTCTAAGGGGTGCATCCCTCCCTGGGTTAACTTTGTGCGCAGCACCCCTCCCTGAACAAAATCCTGGATCCGCCCCTGTGAAGTATAGCGACTCGGGGTAATAAGATCATGAGCTTTGTCGACTCTTAATTTGAAGGATTTGTCTATGCCTTTGACAGACTGATACAGATAGACTCTTTTCTGTTTATTTATAGATCGTGTCATGGATTCAGTGTCGCTAAACAAGTCAACACACAATAACTACAAATTAATGGACAGTCTGACTACGCCTAGCAAAAAGCCAAAACTTCACGACTCAAGGCTTCTAAATGAATCATCGAATAAACCATTTAAAGACTTCAAGAATTTAGCATGTGAGTACATGAAGATGGGATGAGATGAGTTGGGTTAATGTGTCGCGGTGTGGCTGTGATAAGGTGTGGTGAAGTGTGATTAAAGCTGTGGTGTGGCCGGATTTGATATGGCGTGATGTGGTGTGGTGTGGCGTGATGTGGTGTGGCGTGGCGATAGTAAACGATATTCATTGTATTCGTAACTAGCTCGGTAACAATTTTCCAATTTTTTCATAAGGCAAAGAATTTCTAATTGTCCTTCTATTACCGACACGGTGGAGAGACGATTTGAAGAACCCTAACACACTGTACTATAAAAAAGCACGAGAGAACATTGAAATCCAGGTACGTAACATTATGCATTAAACAAACCGAATTGATGGTTTTCAACCATTCCCAAGAGAATTAAATAACAAGACACGGCGGCCATGTTGGAAGTTAAAATTCTCCAACATGGCCGACGTGAAAACCATCAATAGTAAAACCAGTGCTTGGCTGAGTCCATGTTAGCAGTTTGTTCAAACCATTGCTCGACTGACTAGTACTTTGTTTCAAAGATTCTCAACCTTTATGGAGAGGACGAGGACTTTAGAGGAATAACATTTGAAAAATTTGGGTAAGTCATTGCTGAGTTACTTATCGTGAGGCTAAACTAGTTGCGTGACAGTTTGCGTGACTTCCTTGAATGTCATGACTTTCATGATGTGATTGTCAATGACGTGGGGAGGGGTACCCCTACTCTCCCACCCTCTTCCTCACACCCTTCTCCCTCACAACTTAAAATGCATGTTTCCAATGTATGCATTACAAGACTATTGACAAAAAGTCGAAATATTTCACAATTCTATATTTTTCAATATCAGAATAGCAGCAGATTATAACTGAACTTTGCTGCTAAATGGTTGTTTTGGTGAATTATGTTGATGGGTTTTCTGTGGTTTTGGCGGCAAATTTCGCGCCAAAACCGCGCGCGTGCCCGCGCCCCTTCATTGTTCTGTGACTCTTCCCTTGCACCATCTTAAAAAGTACCCGTGCCTTTGCATTTAAGCGAAGCAAACTGTGAGCTTGCAATTATAGACTCCTTTTTTAACATCTTGGACAATTATTCACGTCTCAATCATTGCAAGCTCACCGTTCATCTCACTGCGATGCAAAGGCACGACTACCTTTTAAGATGGCGCAGAGAACTGTGAAAAAGGACTATTGGTCAGCGTGTGTTGTTTGTCTTTCAGGCGAACAGAAAACAGAAGTATCAGCAAGATGTATGCAGTCTTGAAGTTTGACAATACCGACCAGTACCTGACAAAACTGATTGATTATTTTGGTGCACGAAATGTCATGGCCGCAGGTATTTGTCGTCTTTTTCATCGTTACTTTATTTGAATAAGAAATTTGTTAAAAATTCGCGATAAGACACATGAGTATCGATACAACTCAAACAAAGAATATTATTCTCAAGAGAAGGACAAGTGGTCTGAAATGGGAAAACATTATGCCCAAGGTGAAGAGGTCTATTTTTAATTAATTTATTTGATCGATTTGCAGGTTGTTACACGCCACCACGATGCCCAGCCTTTTGTTCCTCGAAATGCTTTCCTTCCTGCCAACCATCTTGTTGTATAGCAACATATCAACCACAACCCTCCGTGGACTATACCAGTAATCCAACCTACCAACAAGCTTATCAAACCCAACCAATAATTACCTACAATACACAGCCCGCTGTAATGGGCCCCCTTATTTATCAAACCATTAACCCCCCTCTAGGAAACCCAGAGCCCCAAGCTACGCCACAAAATTTGATAACCTCGTTGGGTCCTTCGTGTCCCGATGGATGTCAGTTCGTATGTACGACGCTGTGCCCACAGAACTGCTGCAAATCAGTGATACAAAAATCAAAGAAAAGTCACATTAAAAAAGCATTTTAAAGCTGACTGTAGAAAACAGATACTATAAATAGAGGGTTTTCAAGGCAGTAATGTTGTAGAGCAGAAACTTTACAATGTTCTACATGACAACAGATATTATTTCCCAAAAGAAAAAAAATTGTTTTGTTTTGCCATACAACATGCCCGCCATGACATCACTCTATCTATAGTGCGGTTTTCGTATGACTGTGAAAAGTTCACGGCACGAACACGGTCGTGACACAGCAAGGGATACGCCAGACCAATCACATTGCACGAGAATTTATTCTCCATCCAATCAAATACCCGGAACACGGCATAAACACGGCGCGGACACGGTCACGCCAAGATCACGGCACTTTTAGACCAATCATATTGCGCGTGAAAAAAATCAGCCAATTAAAATTCTAGAAAGTATCACGGTCACGGCACGTCACGCTTACGGCACTGAGCTTTTCACAGTCATACCAAAAAACTGCACTACTACTCGGGATTCGGGATTCCTGCCGTTTTGTGAGGGAAGGTGAAGGTGAAGGTTGAAAATCTTCGGTCAGACCAAAAATAGTTTATTTAGCAGTCTCCCATAGTCACACAATTTGCAGCGTGAAAATACGCGGTTCAAAGTTCGTTTGTTAAATAGCTCGGCCTCAGTTGGTTCACTTTTAAATTAAAATATTAATCCTGCGGCACATGCAGTTGGTACTTCTCTTGTCTTTTCTAAAATAATATTTTCATGAGTTCATCTGCCAAAAAAAAGAAAGATTTTGGGATTTTTTATCTTTATTGAACCGATAAATTTAGGACCATACTTCCAGACATCGAGTGCTGAACCGTCGTATGGCTGCGCGAAGCATTTACGGCTACGCCAGAGATTTCGGCCCCGACACCGCTATCCGGAGATTTACAGACTGATCAGGAAGCTCGGGCGAATCCTAAGGGAGAGGTTAGTCGGCCCCTAGACCGTAGATGATTAACCCCTTGCTATGACCAGCATACTCAAAATTCTGATTGTAACGCAGTTGGCTAAAAACGCATGCTCGCTCCTTTCCATGTGGGATGCGTTCTTTATCGTCAGCCAATCGCTTTCGTAAGTCAAACCCGCGACTGCATATGACGCATGCGCAGCTCACAGTATAATATAAAGTATATAAACTTTTTGTGGAAATAGATTGCTGGTGGCCATGTTAGATGATTTCAGAACAAAAAAAAGTTTTTAAATGGGGAATTGAATTATTTCTCATGTAAAACGATTGTATTGTCCTTATCATCCAATATGGCTGTCGTCACGTGGTTGTGGCAAAACCCCACTTCCACTTCTCAGTAAAGCCGCCAAAGAAAGCTCAAATCAGTCTTCCCATATGAGGAAGGTCTGATTTCACAAGTTCGATGTTTGTTTTAGCGATGAGAGCAAGAAGTGTTAAAAGGTACTTGTTAGGGGTGAAAAACAATGAATTCCTTTCTGGCAATTTTTCCAATTCATATGTTTTTCGCTTCGCCTTCCTAGTAAATGAAATACTTTTCGTAAACCTTAATAAAAACATAGTTCCAAACATCCCTCCAGAAAGTTATTTAAATCATAAGCTGCCGATACGATTAATTAATTTTATTTGTAAATAATGTTGATCAAAGGTGTTGCTAATGAATTATTGATTAGAATAACCGAAAACTCATAACCGGCTGAGAAATTTTAAAAAACACGATAGATAAGCTAGAAAAGAATCAGTGAAGTATCTAGAGGCACTCTTTTAGATTACGCTCGACTTCCTGGTAAATATTTTTATGTGTATTCTTTTTAACTCGATATCTGCTGTAAATCGCCAACTATTAATATTAATATTAGTCGGAATGGACGTCTAGAGTCGCAGGCTACAATGTTATAAAACGGTTTTGGTACGAGTGAGCAACGACACACGTCAAATTCGTAGCTGTACTGTAGACGTACCTTCAACTAACATAGCCGTAACTACGCGCTGTGGTAAATGAATTAATTGTGAGATAATAGAAAGCCATTTCAATGTTACGGCATGTACCGTGTACAAGCTGTAAGTCAGTACTGTATGTTTCTAATTATACGATAACCATTCTTATGGGAAGCCATTTCAATGTTAGAGCATGTTGCACCGTGTACAAGCTGTAAGTCAGTACTGTATGTTTCTAACTCATACGATAACCATTCTTATGGGAAGCCATTTCAATGTTAGAGCATGTCGTACCGTGTACAAGCTGTAAGTCAGTACTGTATGTTTCTAACTCGTACGATAACCATTCTTATGGGAAGCCATTTCAATGTTAGAGCATGTTGTACCGTGTACAAGCTGTAAGTCAGTACTGTATGTTTCTAACTCATACGATAACCATTCTTATGGGAAGCCATTTCAATGTTAGAGCATGTCGCACCGAGTACAAGCTGTAAGTCAGTACTGTATGTTTCTAACTCATACGATAACCATTCTTATGGGAAACCATTTCAACGTTACGGCATGTCGTACCGTGTACAAGCTGTAAGTCAGTACAATATGTTTCTAACTCATACGATAACCATTCTTTTGGGAAGCCATTTCAGTGTTATGGCATGTCGTACCGTGTACGTGCTGTAAGTCAGTACCGTATGTTTCCCACTCATACGATAACTATTCTTATGGGAAGCCATTCCATTGTAACTGCATGACGATTATTTCATTTATATCATATATATCGAGTATTGTTAATGTTATTATTCTTCCACAGATACAATGAAGATAGGACGGTCATTGTTCTTCGTGCTTGCTGTGGTAATTTCTTGTTATTTTGGTAAGTACCTGTTCAGTTATTTTTGAAGTCATAGAGCTTTTCAGTTTTTTGGTTTTCGCGTGACCTTAGGCTGCGTTCATAATGTATGGCAAGGGGGTGGGGGGGGGGGGGGCAGGTGAAATCTTTAAATGACAAAAAAATTCTTAAGACCCCCCTTGAAGTCCCCCAAAAATAACTATCCCCCTGGGCAATCTCTCGTAGCTCCTTCTAAAAATTTTGCATCACCCCCAATTCTCTGAAAAAAATTTTCAACGCCCCCCCCCCCCCCCCCCCACCCAATTTTACTGGCAAAAAATTTTCCGATCCCCCCTAAATTTCACCTGCCCCCCCCCCCCCCCCCCTCCTCTGCCATACATTATGAAGGCAGCCTTATGTCGCCCATTTTGGAGATTGATATGTGACGTCATCACCGCCATGTTGGTGTACAGTTAACAAGAGATTTCTCTTTCGCTTCTCTTGTTATGTACACCAACATGGTTGCCATGGTTTTGTTTTTACAATAATTGTCAGTGCAACGAATGAATACCAAGAATTAGTTCATCAACTGATGGTGCATGGTTTAGCTAATGTTATGTCAATCTTATGCGTTATGTTTTATAACTTTCATCGATTTCAGATCTAGCTTGCTGTCTTCCAACAAACTCGAAAGTTGTAGGTAAGACTATATCAATTTTATATAACGCGGCCATTACACTCCCAGACTTACTTTTCGCTTCAGTCAACGGAATTTCCAGCGGTCTGAGTACTTTTTGATTTACGGAAGACAAAAACCCAGACATCTTGGGTTGATAAGTTGTTTGTATGACTGTGACAATCATATCTGGCCTTATGATTGTGAACTGGTTAATTGTTTCTTTATCGGTTGGTATCATGATTATCGTTTACACGTCTCAACAACCTCGCTGATTATAGATATTTATTAACCGAGCTTGTGGGCTCAACGTCCAACGGTACTTTTAAAAAGGGTTTACAAATAAACAACCAGGGCGCGCAAACTAGAAATAACAAAACACTAGCACGATCCTACATTGTACTCTGCCTCAGTTGATGATGGTCTTTGAGCCCGAAAGCTCGGTCATTAACGTCTAAGTAATAACTGCTTAATTAGTATCTGTTTAGTAGAAAGATTTTTGTGTTTATTTTTTATTTTTGTATATATAAACTATTTTTACTTATCGTTGTCTATGTTTCTTGGAAAGTGTGAGCTGTGGCTCCCTCAAGCTCTCTCCTTTGCACTGGATGGACTTGAGAGAGGCATAGCTTCATCTTTCATTTTTTCTTATATTATATACTTTATTTCTATATCGATATCATTATCATCATACTAGTATATATTTATAGATATAATAGATATAATTTTATCTTTAATTATCTTACTTTAAAGCGCATCGAGGCTCTCAGGATGCGCTACATAAATACTCTTTTATTTTATATATATATATAATTATATATTTTTAGCATGCAAGGGAATCAAACTCACCAAGGTTGGTTGCTACAAGGACAGCATGAAGAAACCTCGACCCTTACCACAGCTGATGTTTACCGATCGTGACGCGACTAGCCCTGTTTATAGCGGCGTCCTCATCAATTGGAGAAGGTGGAATGAGTACATGGTAGATCTTATCTGTAGATGTGCTGCAAAGTCTCTGTCGAAAGGTTATAATAAGATTGGATTGCAATATTATGGTAAGAGTATGTCTGTCTGTCTTTCGGTTTGTATCTCTGTCTGCCTGAGTTTCTGTCTGTTTGTCTGTCTGACAGTCTGTCTTTCTATTTGTCTGTCTGTCTGACAGTCTGTCATGTTCTCTGACTCTACATCAGTCTAATGTATGTCCTTCAATCAGTCTTTCCGTCTGTATGTCTGTCTGTCTGTCTGTCCGTCCGTCCGTCTGTCTATCTATCTTTCTGTGTGACTACAGTGTCTGTCTAGAGTGTTAGTACACTTACATGTTTGACTGACCACATTATTGTTTGGCTCACCAGGGGAATGCTGGTCGGGACCAAACAGTGCTACATCAAGATACGCACGTGACGGTCCATCCAAGCACTGTATTACTTTCAGTGGCGAACCATGTAAAGCAGGTCTTGATTGTATTGGCGAAGATAAAACTAATTTTGTATACGAAGTTAAGAAAGGTAAAAAATAACCGTTAGAGAAAGATGGTTAATTTATCTCTCTTTCAAAGGGTATAGACCCCTTGCAGCACGTTGGAATGCAGCTCAATCTGGGGACAAAACAATAGGTTCCAACTCTCAGGAGATTGGAATTCTCTTGTTTGTCCCCAAGATCGAGCTGCTTTGACGTCACATCCAAGGGGTCTATATGAAAGCGGGTTTGGGGATTCCTGAATCCATGACAACAGCGGTAAGAGGCAGGTCACTAGCAGCGCACACCGGACACACGATGTAATATCTATTATAATAATGATAGCATCAAGTATTTATTTTAGTTGAATAATATTTAACAGATACAACTACTGGTTCACCAACGAGGAAACCAACCACGAAAAAAACCACGACCAAACGTACAACTACACCAAAAAAACCTACTCCTTCAAAGACTCCATCACCAACTCCATCTCCAACTCCATCACCAACTCCTTCACCAACTCCATCACCAACTCGTTCACCTTCGCCTTCGCCTACTCCTTCTTCTTCTCCTTCTCCCACGCCTTCCGGGTCAGCCACAAGTACACCAAAAAGACCTAACACCCAGCCTACTTCATCAAATCCATGTCAAACATCTAGTTGTTCAAACACGGGACAACAGAGTCAGCCACAGTATCCGTGTCAATACCCTCCATGTCTGCAACAACCTGTTGTATATCCTGCAGTACCTAATGGATGTCCTCAGGCGCAATGCCCTGTTCAGTGCGCTCCACAGTGCACTCTAAGCTGTTGTAACTCCTGGAAATAGCGATTGCCGTTATTAACGTAATGGACTACTTCAACGATGTGGCGGCCATCTTGAATCGCAAGGCATCATGGGTCGCCCTGGGGGTAAAACAAAACAAAGATGTCGAAATGACAACCCACGATATTTGAGAAATTTCCTAAGTTGTGCAACTGTTCATTTATTTTAATTCATCTCTTGTCAAATTGTCTTGTTGTGAACCGTTAATGTCAACTCTACGCCATTATTGTAACAAAGCTTTGTATATTTGCTCCCAGGACGGCCGATGATGCCTTGTGATTCAAGATGGCCGCGGCATTTTCGAAGTAGTCCATAACTCATTGTAAAACGCCTTAGAACATATCCATGTGGAAAAGAGCGCTATATATATAATCATAATCAAATTCATAATTCTGTAAACACGAGAAAAATAAAAAATTAAACGCTATTTATAACTTCAGGTTTAAAGTGTTTTTTAAAGCATGAGCAGGAACGAAATAAAAATTTAAATTTAAAAAAAAAACAGGAAAAAAAGGTGGGCTTCATAGCGAGGCCAATGTATTTGTATGACAAAGGGTCGTTCCTAAACTAGAAAAATCCTATTATTTTGCTCCATGACATAGATTAATGACTCAAATGCCTTTATCGGTCCAAAAAAATCCAACAAGTTCGAAGATGACTGTATTTAGTATAATTTTAGATTTGACTATAGAGTTTCTCGCGCTGTGATTTGTCGAGCGACCGGTAAGTCTGAGACGATAAGAGTTTGCCAGATCGGAAGTAATACTAAAACGCTTTTTTATCTTGAACTTCCTGAGATATAATACTTTAATTTGATTGGAATTCGTTTTAGAAAGATTGCTTTTTTAAATTGAAGATTATTAAAACTAGAACTGGTAGAACTGAAAAAAAACAAAGAATTTTTTTCGTGATTTAAACGTGGTTGTTTAGGGGCTTTACCTTGTGGACGTGACCAACCTGCCACCTCAAAACTTAAACAAACAAAATTTCGCACGAAACATGATCTCGGTCCGCCATGGAAAAAAATGTATATAAAAAGGCCATCAAAGATCACTAAAACTGAAAGTTTGAAAAGCCGCGTTGAATGTTCGTATATGTGTTTGTTCGTCTTGTCTTTGCAGACTCCATTACGATAAGTTTTGTTCTTTGCTGACTGCGATTTTAATTTCTAATCGTATTATAATGATAGTTTTTAAATGAAGAGCTATCAATCTTGAGCTAAACCGGTAATACACGGTAAATCCATGAAACATATATCTGAGTGTTTCTATCTTTGCGCTGTCTGAGAGTTTTTTATCGACCATCAATGGTTCTACTAAGAGCCCGGCATGACGCAAACGAACTCTGAGTACGAACACCTAAACTCTTAACAGGTCAAAAAAATTTTTTTCTAAACATGATGCTAAACATTAAGCTGCTTGGACAAAAATATATGAGTAGAAAAACGAATACAACGTTTGATAACATGTCTTTTGGCGTATATGACTCTATATGACTATAGATTTAAAATCATTGCCTTGTTTTTGTCTTGTTAGGATTAACCTTAATTAACTATTATTTTGATAATATTCATTTAATATTAATAAGAGTTGACACTTCATTTAGACAGGCGTAAAAATGGTAAGTCCCATTCCAATTTTGTCTGACTATAAGAATAGAAAAAAAAAGGGTAAATTCTGTGCTACAGACGCTGAAAAATGCCACGAGTCTCTTAGAGGAAGGCGAGAGTTGGATCAAGACTTACTTGCTCAACAAATAAGGTATATATAATGGTTTTAAAACATATTTTTGATACTAAATTAAGAAAGATCTAACGTAGAGTTTTCATTCGTGGTCACCAGTTTTAAGTCTCATTACACAGGGCAAGGTCTCAGTTGAGAAAAATATGTTATGGCCAGCAAATTAATATAGATCCCTTGCAATGAGTCACGAGAGGAATTTGGTTCTGGGGGACAAAACAATAGACTTTTTTTGCATAAGAGAAGACGGCCTATTTTTTTATCCCTCAGAAGAATTCCTCTAGGAAATCAATGCAAGGGTTCTATATCAGAAAAGAAAAAAATCTTTACTAATAAACGTAATAATTGTAATGTAATGTAATAAATACATTTATTAGCAAAGATTTTTCCTTTTCTGATATATATTTTTACTGTTGATAAGATTATTTTCTCAACTATGAAGAAGCCCAGCAACATAGCCATTTTTAATTTTTAATCACATATTAATAGGAGTATTACATCTCTTGCCTTAGGACACAGCGGGGTGTTGTCGTGATCCCGTTGAAAAGTAACCGTTAGTTCGTCTGAATGTAATTCTGTCTGAAACAATAAAAATAATCATATAAATTAAAATTATCAGCCATCCAGTTGAATATTACATAACTACAAAAATAAATCGCATACTGGACAAAGAGATTTTCCTTCGCCTGTGAAAGAATAGTCATCGTAATACATTGTAGTATAGACACACAGTTTTCTTTTTACTTTGACTGTTACTAACTAATTATACGAGTTTGTTTCAAGGGCCAAATAAAATCCCACAAGTTTAACAATCATTTACTTGATAAAGACTCGATAAAGTATTTCCAGTGCTATATTTTTCTACTGTAATAAGAATAATTGATAAACATTAACATGGATTTTGTAAGGTTTTGTGTAAATGGTTGTGACATTTTATAGAATCCTTCTTCCTCAGAATATTTTCACCAACAATAACGAACGCAACTCAACGAGTAATGGATGGTTCTTGGCGATATGGTTTGGTTTTCTTGGTGGTTTTATCTTTGTTTCTATTTTTGACGGGTAATTTGTAATGCATGTTTAACTGTTACAGATAAGAAATTTTATATTTTCCCCGCATTTTCACGATACTAATTTCCCGTTTACAAGCCCCCATCCGGATATAAACCCACGGTTATAAGTTCTCCAATCAACTGTTTAGAAAAATTTGTTCCCTTTCATATACCCACCGGGCTAAGACCACGTCCCCATGTATCCAAATATTTTTGAAAACGGATTTTTGTAAGCGTTTTTGATTCGTTTTGGCCCATCCACACAACACGTATCTCTTTTTTTAAAAAGTTGCGTTTCCAAGGCCAATGTACGACGAAAAAAACCCGTTTTCAAAAATATCCGGATACATTTGGAAAAACAAAAATCCTTACTATATTTTTCTAAGCACAGGGCGTGTTAGTCTTGCGTGTTGGTTGGTGATTATGAAAATGGATTTAATAATGATAATATTAGAGACCTTCAGCATGACATTCTTGCAAACCTCAAACTTCAGGTCCACGTCAGGCGTTTTCCATCAAAATTTCAAGATTAAGCAAGGCGTCATAACGAAGTTGTTGCTGGAAGAGTGTTTCTCCGTGTTTGTGGGCCTGTTTCTTGGCCTCACCCCTAGTGGTAACGGTTAGCGGTAAACACGATGCTAAGGGTCTCTAATAATGGGATGGTAACCGTTAGGATTCAGTGAGACTTCTATTGTTGTTTATCTATCTCTATTTTTTAGATCAAACGTCTGCCATACGTTACGCAGGAGAACCAGTAGGTGAGTAATTATACATGTGATTATATAGACTCATTAACCACTGATTATTTACCAATGACACAAAGAAATGGAACAGGGGTAAGGTTATCCCATTTCAGACCACGTGTCATTTCCTAGAGTATAATTTCTTTGTTTAACGGATACGAATGGATATACAAACAAAGAATCTTATTCTCAAGAGAATGAGACGTGGTTCATCGAACAGCCAATGCTTTACCATAATAGGGCATTTTAAGTCTCACGCGGCGGGTATGCAGTGAAAAAAGGGGAAATCACTCCCAGTTCAATGACAAAAATGATGGATTTATCTGTTTCCACAGAATGCGATGCAATGGAACTGGAAAAAGTGGGATGCTTTACTGACGACCAGCAGGTTCCACGTCCACTGCCCAAGATGCTTTTCACTAACGTTAATGAAACAAGCCCGTATTTCTCTGGAGTAAAAGTGAATGAACCAGACCCTGATAGTTACATGATTAACCTGATCTGTATTTGTGCACAAGAAGCGTTGTACAAAGGGTATAACATGTTTGGACTGCAGCACTACGGTATGTATATATACCTGGTTGTATAGCGGTAGGACACTCGCCTCTCACCTCACAAAAACTATATAGCAACGGCTAATTTCTAAGACACACAAGGTGTTAAAATATCTGATTAAAAGATCATGACTTTGCTATAAAAATATCTGCAAATGGTTAGACCTTCGCAATGACTCGAATCAGACAACGTAAAATAGCAGCCGGCCTGTCTTGTTTTTTCTCCTTATTTTTAGCTTGGTCGTAATGTTCTTTCGATTTGAAACCACGTCATTCCCTAGAGTAACGGTATGCGCCTGAGAAGACATATGAATATGGATACAACTCAAACAAAGAACCTTACGCCCCGTCCACACTATGCCGAATAAATTTGAATCCGCAACTTTCACACCGAAACCGAAAAAAATGTTTTCCGTCCACACATGAAAACGGATAAAATATTTCGCGTCAACACCAGTCCGATCAGAGGCGGCAAAAAAACGCTTCATTGCACATCTGAGCATGTGCATCGACTAAGCTGAAATTGAGCCCGCGGTAAATTTTTAGCCTTCCCGCCATGTTTCCATGACAATCATGACGTCATCGTATTCGAAAATTTCCGGATACGAAATGTTCTCCGTCCACACTAATACGGCTAGCCGGCGTTTTCAAATTGTTCCACTCTGGAGACCGTATTCGAAAAAATTCGTTTTCGGTGAAGAATTGTTCCGGATCTGCCCGGACTAGTGTGGACGGTAGGCCTAACCAAATAAATAAAAATTCGGATTTAAATTTATCCGGCATAGTGTGGACGGGGCCTCATCCTCAAGAGAATGACACGTGGTTTAAAAAGGTAAAAAACATTACGCCCAAGGTGAACATCTCTATTCATGAACGGTCTATTATTCATAAAGGTGAATGCTGGTCAGGAAGAAACATAATCACATTTCAGAATTTTAACCGAAACGGACCTTCTACTCACTGCATAACATGGAAAGGAAAGCCATGTAAGAAAGGACTGGACTGCATTGGTGAAGACAACACTAACTTTGTGTATAAAGTCAAAGGTACAAAATATTTCAATATGGAATCGATTTATTGTTTCTATACATCCCAGTGTCTAAAGCTGGAAAGGGCCGGCGAGCGCGCGCGTTTTGGCGCCAAAATTTCCCCGCCAAATCCACAAGAACCTTATCATTTTAGATTCACTTATATCGCATGAGGATTTTTTGTACCGACATGAATTTCTCACTAAAAATTTGGACATCTCAGAAAAGACTCTGAGGGAGTTATTCATTAATCGATTCATAAGATACTACGTGCAACGACGACAATAATAACTTTTTTGAAAAAGAAATTTCTTTTTTCAAAGATAAACCACTACCAACGAGTTCTGCAACAAGCACTGCGAAAAGCACAGGAAGCCCAACTCAACCTTCCTCGAAACCTTTGACAACCAAGAAAATAGCAAAACCAACAAAAAATGTCCCGTTCCACACTCCTTCGGGAGCTGCCACCAGTACTCCCAAGAGCACAGGGAGCCCAACTAAACCTTCTTCGAAACCCTCGACAACCACAGCAAAACCAGCAAAAAGCTTCCCGCCCCCTTCTCCTTCGGGATCTGGTACAAGTACTGCAAAAAGCACAGGGAGCCAAACTAAACCTTCTTCGAGACCCTCGGCAACGACAGCAAAACCAGCAAAAAGTTTCCCCTTCCATTTTCCTTCGGGATCTAGCATACCTTATGTACCAATACCATACCAGATGCCATCTTACCAAGTACCCCAATCCATCACATACCCAACATGTCCTGTGTTTTCTTGCCCTACTACATGCTATCCTGCTTGTACTATTGCATGTTGCCGCTCTAAACTTACCAGGAAGACCAAAGCCAAGAGTCACCATAAACGAGCGGTTTTGGCTAATCTAAACGAGGCCCAAGGTTTTTAAACATAATGCATTGTGGTCTAGCTTGGGTATAAATAATGAATGGACCTTTAGCACGTGGCTGCCATGTTAACTGGAACAATAGATTTCCTCCACGTTGCCTCGCATTCAAGCGAAATTCAGGATTATGTAAAGCGTGATTAAACAAATATTTTTATTTTAAAGCCAATAAAACGTTTGCATGATGGCGCTATTTGAGTCCTATCACTTATTCATAATTCATTGAGAATATTAAGAAAATTGGTGGTAATTAACTGAACAAAAAAGTGTGCAAGGGACTCTGGTAGTTGTAGTCAAATAACGCCATTATGAAAACGTCTTGCTAAGGAATGATAAGGTCCATATACCATAGTTGGAAAATGTTTGTACTCAAGCTAGACCACAATGCACCATGTTCGCTATCTCTGAAAAGGCCTATGCGTAAATAATGATTAACTTGTGTAAGAATAATAATAAGTGGTTTTCGATGTAAGTTTTTGAATGACTCTCTCTTTGAAGATCGCTGCTGAAAATTCTTAATAAAAATAATAATGGTAACTATGGTAATGATTTTGGTAATATTTCATAACCTGCCATTTCTTCGCTTTTTATCGATTTCCTGAATCAACCTCTGGGCTGATCTAAGTCAGGGTATGGCTAACTCACAGATAGAACCCTGAATCAACCTCTGGTCTGATTAAAGTCAGGGCATGGCTAACTCACAGATCAAACCCTGAAACAACCTCTGGGCTGATCTAAGTCAAGGCACGAGTTGTAATTTAACTTTGGCTGCATTGGTTTTGCTGAGAAAGGAAAACCGGTGAACTCGGAGATAAACCCGCCTCGCATCACGGGAGAGATCTAAGACACTCGTCACATGCGCTTATTGCCAAGGTACAAACAACTACAGCAACAAGTTTTACAGCAAATTGTTCAATAAAACATATTGTTCCGTATCTTTATCCTAACTCTCATATAGAGAGTTTGCACCGTCACGTGATGGCAGCCAATGACATGAGGCACAACAATAGTCTCTTTCGCCTGGAAATTTTTTTTAACTGAACTCTTTCTCATGTAAGTTAGTTTAGACCAGATTCAATTTTCCTGCCTTCTGTCATGGCTGCCATCACATGATGATACAAAGCCTCTATTCTCGACTTTCACATCCCCATAATGCCTTGCGTTTTGGGGGGGTAACCAATCAAAAAACTGTCCCAAATTGAAAGGTTTCTTAATTGAATTTATACTATACCTGCTTTTATCTGTACAATAATGATTATCAGTTTATTCCAAGTTATTTTTGCGTGCACAGATCATCAAGAGTTTTGGTCTTACAGAAAATATATTGACTTACGAACAAATGTTTAAAATTTACCTCAAGCGTCTTCAAGCTTCTATCTTTTTCCGTTTTTTATTTCTTCATTTTATTTTTGGATACCAAACAAGGTATTTTCAACATTGTCTGATCAGCCTTCAGCAAAATAAGTGGGTCTTTACCTTCTGGTTACCCCCCAAAGACGCAAAGGATTATGGGGATGTGAAAGTAGAGGATAAACCATACACAGAAACCCTGTTTGGGCTACCTGTGTACTGAGGGTTGTTTTTGTCTTGTATAAACAACCCGCCTTGTTTTGCTATAAACATCGGAACAAGCTACAATCTGATTGGTTTATTTACAATACTAACTACGTGAGTAAGCGAGGGATCACCTGTCAGTATTACAGCATCAAAAACACGGCCAAGAAAATTCGTTGATTTGGCTTTGGTTTTTTTTGAACTACTAAGCACAGAAAAAGGTATTTTAACTTTTACAAACTCTTATATTACCACTATAGAATCCTCTATCTCAAACTATGATAATATACAAGTAGTTTTTCAGTCTTTGTATAATGTTTCCATGATGTAAATGCAATATATATTCGTATATAAACTTCGTAAGGAATTGCACAAATTCGTACAAATTAGTAAGTTCAGTAGACCTCTGTAGAGCGTAGACCTACAAAACTTTGCGCTAATTTGTACAATTTTGTCAGTTAACTTTTTCACTGATATAATGGTGTGCCGTCTAATATTAGATGTTAATTCTTAAAGAGGTTAAGTACCTAATGTTTGCAATGGTATTTTGACCCTTATAGTGTTTTACTTTACTATCAAACCTATTTAATTATATTATAATCGCTCGTTAGGTGACGATATTGTTAGATAGTTATTTAGTAATCTAAGTTGAATATAATCGAGTTTGTTTTGCTGTTTGATATTGTTCATTCAGCCATGAGGGAAAAGAGGAAATATGTGTCACAGGAATCTAAAACCAAAATCACCATTCTTTCTAAACATTTTTTTATGAGACAAAATATAGCAAATACTCGAGTTTTTTCAAGTTCTCGATTACTCATAGCCTCGATTTCGCATACAACATTTATGTGTTCCAATGGAGGTTTGTGGAAGTTCAACGTGTTTATCTTGTTTATTTATTATATTATTCTTTACTTTAAACAGTGGTATCGTATGAATTCAAAAATGGCATATTTCATATGACTCAGTGGAGGGACCGTGTCCGAGAATTTTGATTGGATAAAAAGTGACTTCGCTGGCTTTAATTGGTTCAAAGTATGAACCAATCAAAACGTGATAAATCACTGTTCATCCAATCAAAATGTGCTCTTCAAGTCCGTTCCACGACTATGTCATTCCATAGTCATCCGAGTTCATTCCCGCTATCCTAAAGACCCATCTATTGCAACACAGAAATATTATTAGGCGAGCTCGAGTTCAGCCGTTGGGTTGCCGTTACCATAAACGAACCATACCATGCATGCTTGCTGTGTGGCAGCGAGCCGGGCTATGGTTT
Source organism: Actinia tenebrosa (assembly GCF_029948245.1). Classification (NCBI taxonomy): domain Eukaryota; kingdom Metazoa; phylum Cnidaria; class Anthozoa; order Actiniaria; family Actiniidae; genus Actinia; species Actinia tenebrosa. The sequence goes on along the minus strand of NW_028292576.1, from coordinate 9,972,109 downwards.
TGATCATGTCCCCGCAAACGAACTCTAACAGTTTTAAACTTCATTCGCATTACAGATGGTTACTCTCGTTGTTTGGCTATTGGTAGCCATGGCAACATATGCCTATGGTAAGTTTTAATAGCATATAATTTGGTCACGTGACTAAACACGTGAATTGACACGTGAGAAGAATAAATTTGCGAGCATTGATTATTGTAACTTAAATATGGTCACGTGATCAGACACGTGACTTGACACGTGAGAAGAATGAATGTAACACTCTTGTTGCCGAGTCCCTTAAAGTACTGTCCTACATATTAATTGCATACGTCCTTAACTCGAAAATACGATAATAGTTTACTAAATACAATATTTTTCATTTTTCCATAGGTCAGAATAAGCCAATAGGTAACTATGATTCATGCGCATGCTCACGTTGATATGTGATTTTATACTTTATGCTTTCAACGCGCAGGATTGTGAAAAATGCGTCTTTTCAAAGTCATCCTTTCAAAGGATAAGAGTTGCGTCACGGCTACTTTTTCAAAATGCGTCCCACATGGAAAGTAGTACGAATGTGCTCAAAGCCATCAACATCACAGTCAAAATTTTGAGTATGCTGGTCATAGGAAGGGGTTAATTAATTACGGTCTAGGGGCCGACTAACCTCTCCCTTAGGCTTCGGCCGAGCTTCCTGATCAGTCTGTAAATCTTAGGATAGCGGTGTCGGGGTCGAAATCCTCGGCGTAGCCGTAAATGCTTCGCGCTGCCATACGACGGTTCAGCACTCGATGTCTGGAAGTATGGTCCTTAATTTATTAACCAATAAAAATAATTAAAAAAACATGTTATTCTAGAAGATGAGCTAACAGAACAATTCGAAAAGAAAAAAGAAATCCTAGATAATGCGCGTTTAAGTTTTAAGCTACCTGTAAAATACATAAACATGCATATAGCAGCCACAATCAATGCCTAACAATTCACCAAGGTTCTTTTCTCTTTGCTTCTAGCTTGTCCCGGTGTAAAACTGATTCGACTTAACTGCTTTAAGTCTGCGAATCCTAAAGCTTCCATGCCAAACTTAATCTTCACCAAAAAAGTAAACTATCGACAATGGAACGATCACCTCAAGTCTGTGGTTTGTCAGTGTGTAGCAAAAAGAGGCAAATCTAACGTAGTTGGAATCAGGAATGTGGGTAAGGGCCTCAAATGAATTTTAAGAAACTTAATTTTAACAAACCCTGAAACAACCTCTGGGCTGATCTAAGTAAGGGCACAGCTAACTCACAGATTGAACCCTGAAACAACCTCTGGGCTGGTCCAAGTCAGGGCATGGCTAACTCACAGATCAAGCCCTGAAACAACCTCTGGGCTGATCTAAGTCAGGGCATGGCTAACTCACAGATCAAGCCCTGAAACAACCTCTGGGCTGATCTAAGTCAGGGCATGGCTAACTCACAGATCAAGCCCTGTAACAACTTCTGGGCTGATCTAAGTCAGGGCACAGCTAACTCACAGATTGAACCCTGAAACAACCTCTGAGTTGATCTAAGTTAGGGCAGTGCTCACTCAAATTTAGCGTGCTGGGTTTTGCGGGGAGAGGAAAACCGTCATCCTCGGGAACTTGGGAGCGTGTAACTGAAATTCACCCCTGGGTTTCCGAGTGATAGAAATCCGTAGAACCCAGAGAAAAACCCTTGAATCAAGATAGAGAACTAATAATTCTACTCAGACGTGATGCTAGTCCAGGAATCGAACCCAAGAGGTGCACAGGGCCCCACCGCCACGGATTCCTATGCAATTCATTCGATAAAACCGCGTCAAGGCTGGCGTACGAGTTGTGGGTGGTCAAGATAATGAACGTGAATTTATGCATCTGTGTTTGTTCAGGTGAATGTAGAACTGGTAACCTGTACGCGAAGGAAGGCACAGCCCCATTAAAAGATTGCAACACTTGGAATGCTACACCTTGTAAATCAAAGGCTGACTGTGTTGGAAATGGAAATACCGTGTTTGTCTACAGGGTTGAACCTATTAGTAAGTTAGAACGAACGGCCTTCTATAAACTATTGTTGTCAAGGATCTTAGTATGACGGTTTACACGATTACAGTTATTCCTTTTGAAGAGAGTAAGAGGACCTGATGAAGACGAGTCGGCCATTTTGGAGGTCTTTTGCTGCAAACCGCCAATATGGCGACCGATTCGTAATGATGTTAATACTTGTGAAATGCAATCATTTTTACGGAAAGTCAAAAGAAAGAAACATGACAGCCATGTTGGAGTTCTTATGCTAAATACCGCCAACATGGCGACCGATGTGTAATGATATTACTACTCATGAATTGCAATCATTTTTTACGGAGAATCTAAAAGATATGGACATGGCAGCCAAGTTGGTGGTCATTTGCTACATACCACCAACATGGCGGCGATATGTAATGATGTTACTATTGATGGATTGCAGTAATTCCTAATAGGAGAGACAGAAGACAATGAAGAAGAGTCGGTCATGTTGGTGGTTTTCTGTTACATACCCCCAACTTGGCCGCTATAACGTCACTGTCAACGAATAATCTATTGCACCTTTAAAAATTACAAATGACTTTATGAAAATTTGCTTTATTATTCTACGTTCCTTGTTACTAAAAAGAAAGGTTTATCCGCCATGTTGGATGACATAACAAAAGAATCCGAGACCAAATCTTCCAAGTCATCCAAGATGGCCGCTATAACGTCATCATTATTATTCATTTAATTACATGTTACCTTGTTTTATGCAGCAACGCCCAAACCTGCTGTAACGACCAAACCGACCAAGCCGAACACTAAGGGAAAGAAAGTAGTCAGTAAGAAGCCCGCCAAAACATCTCCGGAAAACTTAATGTGTAAGTTTTATTAATAATAATTATTTATCATTAAGTGTTAAGGGAAGAAGGGAACAGGGATGGATGGATGGATGGATGGATGGATGGATGGATGGATGGATGGATGGATGGAAGGATGGATGAATGGAAGGATGGATGGATGGATGGATGGATGAATGAATGGATGGATGGATGGATGGATGGAAGGATGGATGAATGGATGGATGGATGGATGGATGGATGAATGGATGAATGGATGGATGGATGGATGGATGGATGGATGGATGTATGCATGGATGGATGAATGGATGGATGGATGGATGGATGGAGGAATGGATGGAAGGAGGGAGGGAGGGAGGGAGGGAGGGAGGGAGGGAGGGAGGGATCAAGCAAGCAAGCAAGCAACAAACAAGGCAACCAAGTAAGGAAAAAAGCAAGCAAGGAAGGGAGGAAGGGAGGGAAAGAGGTAGAGAGGCAGAGGAAGGGAACCTTTGATTCATTAATTCTGAGCTAGCTGATTGATAAAATTACAGGTTTTAATTACATGATCAAGATGAAGTTACGCAAAACCCCACCAGGCAAACCTGGATCTCCAACCTACAATAAGATGAAATGCAACATTTGTAAAACGGTACGTTACATAGAGATGATATATAAAAGGGTGTTATGTCTCATTAATATTTGTGTCATATCCGCATGCGTGCTGGCTGACTGGTTGAGGAGAAGCATGATCTACCATGATCTAAACATGAAACAGGATCTCGATCTTGCTAACAAATCTGTGGCAGCCAAATTTGATGCATGAGATGCTCTTTAAAGAGTTATAGTTTTTGCTCTCTTTTTGGCGAAATAAAGTTTTATAGCGTATCTCTGTCGCATCGCTGAAAAAAACTGGATAAACTCCTAAATTCATATTCGACCATGGAGATCTACTGGTTTCACTAGTTGAAGGGTGGGGGCACGCACCACGTCCCCCCCCCCCCCCCCCTCAGTATGCTCTCGGCACCAAAATTAAATTAATGCATGCGGGATTCCTGTGAATGTGATGGGAAAATAACCTCGCTATGCCAATGACGTTTTTTGCCGGCATTGTCTATTATCATCTCCATCATCATCATCATCCGAGCGTCATCGTCATTATCATTCATTTGTTTATTTATTTATCTTTATTTATTCATTTTCGTAGATCAAGACAATTTACAAGTGCTATCCATGTTTTCACAGCGCTCACTTTATGAAAACCACGTAAGTAAATCTACTCTACTTTCACATTACAACTTGTTTCATATTCCTGCGAACTAACCGACTCCAGACTTTTGGAGCCGTTTGGTGTTTTGGCCAACGCCAATCAAATTCACCACGGACCGAGTGCCTGCTGGGTGCCTGCCGACCGCGAACGATTAACGCTTTTTAATGGGAAAAACTTATTGTCCAGAAGATGAAAAGACAAAGACATGGCGGCCATGTTGGTGGTATAAACAAAGGAGGCTATTGAGAAACTTATAGAGGTTTTGCAGCATCACGTGACGGCAGCCATGTTAGATAGCAAGAAAAATAAAATCGTTTTACGCAAGAAATAACATAATTCTGCCATCTAACCACAGGCAGCCCAAGCTGATGCTGCAAAACCTCTATTGCCAATTACCACTAACATGGCGAAAATAAGGTGACTTGCAAACTTGCTTAACAAAGACATGGCGCCTTGTTGGTGGTAATAAGGAATACTATTCATAAATCTCTATAGAAATACCACTAACCAACAGGGCGTCGATGAGGTAACTCGCAGATAAGTAATTTGATAAACATATAACAATCTTTTTCATTTTATTGAAGAACTACAAAAAATCAGACATTTGCAATCATTCTCCTCAAGTTTGGCTGCAGAGGCAAGCATTTGAAACAGCTTATCAGCAAACTAACCAAGGACGCCATCGTCGCCGCAGGTCAGTGGTTTTGAGCATGCGCAGTAAATAAACAATTCAGAGACTACTTTTATGCCCATACATTCACTACAATAGAGGCTTTGTACTATCATGTGATGGCAGCCATGACAGGAGGCAGAAACAATTGAATCTCTAGTCTGATTTAAATGAGAAAGAATTCAGAAAAGACTATTGTTAAGCCTCCTGTCATGGCTGCCATCACGTGATGATGCAAAGCCTTTTTAACCATGTTCACAAGAATATTGCTTGGGCTGCCTGTGGTCGAGATCATGGAATCCTATTAAACGCTTTGAAAATTTAACTTACTCTACGGAGAACCTGGCATTAAGCGGACACCTTAGGGATCTTGCCTGGTGTCCGTTAATAGGAGGTCACCGTTGAATAAAGCCGGTTCGTTTAATTTTACAGTTAACGTTAGAAGAAAATTTCGGGACCGTGAAACTAGCTGGCCGTTTAATGAAGGGTGTCCGCTTAATGAGGATTCCACTTAATAGTGTTATGACTGTACCATAAAATTTAATCTAACGATGTTCATTTTACCTTTCGTCAGTTTGTCGAGACACGACATGCCCTCAAACTCCTCTCCTCGCCATGTCTATGCCAGGGTGTACCATGGCAACGGCCTGTCCCGCTGCCCCCGTCTGTTCTCCACCGATATCGTACCCGTGTACGACTCAAGTGTCTTCACCAGTTATCACATCAACAGCTAGTTGTCCTGGACTGTGCCCATCGACTTGTGCTCCTGCTTGCAATCCTGTTTGCTGTCGATCCAAAATTACACCTGTTAAAGATCAAGTCACTAAGCAAAAGGGCGCTCCACTTTATGACTATGCTCTTGAAGACGGGGAAGATTCTTAAACAACACGGATTGTTTCAGTCAAATCCATGGATTATTTCTTAGTCTGTGGAATTAAAATTTAAAACATGCTCTGGACAAACTTTAGTTATAAACTTTATAACTAGTTTTTTCCTCTCTCCGCAAAACCTAACCGCTAGCTAAATTCCAATTTGATCTGTGAGCCGTCCCCTGAGTTAGTTCAAACAAGAGGCTGTTGCAGGGTTAGCCATGCCCTGACTTAGATCAGCTCAAAGGTTGTTTCGGGGTATTGCTAACATAGAAATTTTGAAAGTATTAAACTGGTTATAAACGAGAAAAAGCCATAATAACTTGATCTCTACAGAAATTGTATTATGTTAAACCATTTAAAAAATAAATACGACATTTCGATTACAAACGTCAGTATGGCTTCACTAAACAACAAAACTGAACGCTTTTGTGGCGAATGACAATTTTAGTATCGATAAGTATTTTCAAATTAGCTAATGGAATCCTATCACGTCATTCAGTTTCAAGCTAGTATATTGATAATTCTATTAACACAAAAATAAATTCAAAAAATGACGACGAAAATTTACTAATAGATTAACCAATATTAGAACATAATATTGTATCCTTGAATATACTGTTATTATAAATTGGAAGTTTAAAAATATTTTCTTGTTTGTAGTTATCAGTAGCTTGGTATTTCGTTAATATTAGGTCTAACAGGGGGTGGAGTGGAGTTGATTCGTTCCTTTGCTCTAGGTGGTGAAGCAGAGATTGATATCGTTTATCATTCGTAAATCTTGGACCATTGATTGTTAAATATACTCCATGCAAGCACCACCCACTGAAAGCTACTGAAATAATTCCTATTGTTGCCGTGTGTAGTGATAATGCACTCGCCTCTCACCTCTTAGGTCTTGGGTTTGATTCCTGAACTCAGCATCACACGTGAGTAGAGTTTGTTGGGTCTCTCCCTTGATTCGAGGGTTTTTCTCCTGGGTCTAAATTGGGTTTGATTCCTGGACTCAGCATCACACTCGAGTAGAGTTTGTTAGGTCTCTCCCTTGATTCGAGGGTTTTTCTCCTGAGTCTAAATTGGGTTTGATTCCTGGACTCAGCATCACACTCGAGTAGAGTTTGTTAGGTCTCTCCCTTGATTCGAGGGTTTTTCTCCTGAGTCTAAATTGGGTTTGATTCCTGGACTCAGCATCACACTCGAGTAGAGTTTGTTAGGTCTCTCCCTTGATTCGAGGGTTTTTCTCCGGGTTCTTTGCTTATTTTCTCTCCGTAAAACGCAACAAAGTAACTGAAATTCCAATAGTCCTTTTCACAATTTCCTGCGCCATCTTGAAAGGTAGCCGTGACTTTGCATCGAAGCGGAACGAACGGTGAGCTCGCAATGATAGAGACCTTTTTTAACATCTTCGACAATTATTCACATGTCTCTATCATTGCAAGCTCACTCTTCGTCTCGCTTCGATGCAAAGTCACGGCTACCTTTTAAGATGGCGCAGGGAACTGTGAAGGGTACCATTCGATCAGTGAGTTAGCCGGGCACTCGCGTTGAAATTTGACTCAGCCCGTAGGTTATTTCGACTGTACTCAGCTTGTTATAGATAAAATTGAAGGTAGTTTTGAAAGAATTATGTAAGCAGAAAAAAACATTTTTTTTTTTTTTTTTGTGCTCGAAAACATTAATTTTTTCCTGGCTTTGTGTTCCGTGTGTTACTTTTTACTTCTGGACCAACGCACCTTAACGATTGCACCGTTGTATATTTTGACAATATCTCGTACCAAAGTCATTTTATTCGCCGCAATAAGTTTCTCTGATCTACATGCATGTATTTCACACCTTAAGGCAACAAAAAAAGGAAGTTTTTCTGGTAGAATATTACGAAACTCGCGATGAGATCAAGCGCTATGAGTAAATGGGTCATGACTAGACAAGAGGTGAAAGATCTTCAGGTGTCCATGTTATAGAAATTTCCCATCATTTCAATCAAATCCTATCCTTGGCTGGCAGGACAACTGGTAAAAAGGTAAGTTAGAACAGAGTCGAAAAGGTATCCCTTGTGATTGTTTTTAGATGGTAAAAAATCGTCCTTATCTTACGAGGGTAGAACTTGATAGCCAGTGGCTAAAAAGACTGTGACCCTTGTTCCACGATTGAATTGGGATTTAGAAGTTAATGTTTACAACTTCTGACTCACAGATCGAATTGGAATATTAGCATCGGTTACGAGTTTTTGCGAAGGAGGGACTTAAAACCATAGAACTTGCATAGAAAAGCCCTCGAAGCACAGCAGTAGAGAACCAACAAACGGCCGTCTCAGAAATATCGTTGGGTGTGAAGGGCCGTAGCTACCAGTACGGTTGGTCCGGTTTTAAACCTACCACTTTTTACTTTAAGAACAATTTTCCCCCTCGTAAAAGTATTTTTTACACAGTAAATCAGTAAAAAAATTTCTACGACCTTAGTTTGAAAATTGAACTCTCGGCCACAACACTGGGGGCGGCGTAATATATAGCAACTGTCATCGATATGTATGGCGGCCAGTGCTGATAAGAAGATAAAAAATGCCGTAAAAACAATTCAGTGATTTCTGTGCTGTTGGCTTGAAAAAGGTGTTGATACTGATTAAAATACCCAATTTGAGAACGGACTTCGTCGAATCTTTTCGCGCATGCTCTTAGCAGTTTATTTTCTGGCCGGAACTGCTAGGGTATGCAGTCGAAGTGTTTTACGTGGTGCACGTTGACAACGAATGTCTTTTTTGCTATTTTTAAGACCGATAAAAACAACATGTAAAGTGCTTACCATTTAAACCAATCAATCCGCCGGTTGGAAATTTATTCGCTAATGGTAAGAAAAGAGCGGGAAACTTTGACTTCGGACAAATCTAGTGGTGCACGCGTCTACAGGAAGAACCAAAAACAGCGGGAAAATTGATTACCTCAATCGGAAGACCGAGTTTTCCTGAACTTTCCGATCGGAATAACACATACCATTTGTTTTCCGATCGGAAATTCCGGTTTTTCCAGGTAAATGGTAAGCACCCTTAGTCTGTAGTCGCCGAATCTTATATCGGGTTAATTTATTCTACTCAGGTGTTCAGCATTAGAGTAACATGGACGCTGTACGCCATCAGTTCTTGGTGCTGGTACTGTTTGCAATCATGAGTCAATATTGTAAGTGAACCGCATTTGGTATCTAATGTTTTTATGGACGAAACTGTAGTTTTTAAAAATTATTAAAGTTTTCTCAGAAAAATAAATTCAATTTTTCCTGTCGAATCGAAATATGGCGAATAATTGGAAAACTATATTGTTCTGCACTGACTAGCGACTGACTAGCCTCTCATACAAGTGAAAACGCTTTAATGTTTCCACGTGAACAAGACGTTAGTCAGAAATTGGTCGCCATATTTCGGGTGATTGATTTTCTCTGATTGGTCGATTCTATTTGACATGTTTGATACCTTTCATTAAAACAGGTCTCTGATTGGTCGATTCTATTTTACATATATTTTACGATTCTATCTTACATATATTTTACGATTCTATTTTACATATATTTTACGATTCTATTTTCACATAGCTGTCATGAATCACGTGTTTTCATGAAGGTGAAACTTAATTCGTGTAAATCTATTACAAGGTATTACTTGATTCATTTATCATGTCATTAGGAGATAACCAATAACCAGGAGTTACTATAAAAGTGGCTAATATAAAAGTGTCTAATTGTTCTTGTGTTTTAACAGGTTTGATAAAGGCAGACCCCGCTCCAATCCCATACAACTCTCCACCTCCTTCATCCAACACTACACATGCCAACACAACCGAAGTTTCATCGCACCACAATTCAACAACTCCAACTTCCAACACTACACATGTCAACGAAACCGAATCATCGCACCACAACAATTCAGTGCACGCTGCCCTACCAGAAGCGCTTGAATGTAAGTATTTTATGTGATTTTTCATTATAAGAACACTCTTAGCTATAGATGTTATATTATATATAAGTAGTGAACGCTAAAAAAGAGTGTGAAACAAAGACTAAACAAACAGTTAAAGATATAGCTATTTCAAAAAATATGTACTATGGTCAATGTGAATGTAATCACAACAATATGGAATTTTCCCAAAATTTGTCTATATTATTCACGGCGTATGATCCAATCATTTCAAGCTTGCTTATACAACATGATATGCAATGGCGACAAAACCTCTACCAAACTTTCTTGAAAAGAGCTGTATTTTACTTAAACTCGAAACTCCACTCTATGCTCGTAGGTCAACATTTTTTGGTGTCTGTCGTACTCAAGAAAAGTCCTCCTGGCCCTGCAGAAAGTGGACCCTTTGACGAAATGAAATGTCATATTTGTGATAATGTAAGTCATTGTTAGTTTAATCAAGGATGGTGTAGCGGTAGTGCACTCCCTTCTGGGGTATAGGGTTTGATTTTGGGGCGCAGTATCTCCATCTATGAGCATGGACCAGACGTATATAGTTAAATTAAATAATGCATTACATATTCTTGCTTTGCTAGATCAAGATGATTTACAGATGTTATCCTTGCTTTACTTCAGTAGAAGTTCACAATGTCACGTAAGTCCACAATGTCACGTAAGTCCGCAATGTCACGTAAGTTCACAGTTTCACGTAAGTCCACAATGTCACGTAAGTTTACAATGTCAAGTAAATTTACAATGTCAGGTTAGTTCAAAGTCACGTAATTTTACAATGGCACGTAAGTTTACAATGTCACGTAAGTTCACAATGTCACGTAACTTTACAATGGCACGTAAATTTACAATGTCAGGTAAGTTCACAAAGTCGCGTAATTTTGCAATGGCACGTAAGTTTACAATGGCACGTAAGTTCACAATGTCACGTGAGTTCACAATGTCACGTAGTTTCACAATGTCATGTAAGTTAACACTAGGTCCACATTAAGCAAGGTTTGAGAGGGTGCCCTGTGCATGTGCCGTGTAGTTTTACAGTCTATAAATTCTGGTAATTTATTTTGTCGCAGGACTCTTGCAAACAACCACTCAGCTGTGAACCTGTTGATGAAGTTTACCTGCCACGGAAAACACCTGAAAGTCCTGGAAGCCATTCTCAAACCACATAGTATTTTACACTCAAGTAAATACATACCTTATTACTTTCTTATCTTCATTACTTGATCACTCTTCATACTCACTCCTTTACTGACAACTTCATATTCTGTAACCCTATGTATTGTGGATGAATGGACTTGATCGTCAGCCTTAGGGAGAGCTTGCTTGAAGCGTTGTACAGCCTCTTTCTATAAATGAAGTGTAGACAAGTCTCAAAATTCGTCGCAAATAGACGTAATATTTGGGCGTAATGTTCTCCGATTTGAAACCACGTATCATTCCATAGAGTATCATTTCTTTGTTTAACGGTTGCGAATGAGAAGACACATGAATAGGGATACAACTCAAACAAAGTATCTTATTCTCAAGAGAATGAGACGTGGTCTGAAATGAGAAAAACGTTGCGCCCAAGCTTAGCGGGTCTATTGCTAGAGCAGCCTTTGTAGGACGATGGAAAACGTACAGTACGATTGTGATGTGCCGTGACCGCGACGATACTATGTTATAGTATTTTGATTGGATGAATAGTAACCTCGCGCATTGTGATTGGCCAAACGTGTGTCACTGACGCCGTGCCCTGACAGTGACCTGAGTGTAGCATAAGCGTTCATCATCATACAAAATCTACTCAAAATAAGTATGGTGTTTGTAAGCAGTTAAGAAAATGTGTCGCAAGTAACTATACTAGCTTCCATAATTTATTATTTCGGAATTTCTTCTAAAATATTTCTCTGGATTTCACAGAATGTTACGAGCCAAAGTGCCACGTCCCGTCTCCTGTAGAACACCATGTAGCGCCGTGTTCTGCACCCACAAGCCAATGTACTGCTCCTGTATGCGTTGGTACAAGTCAATATCAATTCACCCCTTATCCTACACCATGCCCAGCGTCATACCCTGTAACCATGGTTCATGTTCCTGCAGAACATGTACAACAAGAGGTGCATACTCCTGTTTCATATCCAGTACCATACCCCCCTACTCACCCCTCTATACACCATGATAGTCATTCCAACGAGGATCAGGGATCCGCAGAAAACACAGAAAACGAGGCACATGAGAATGAAGAAGAAAAGAATGCGGAGCCGCAGCCGATACAGTTGATTGGACAGACGTACATCTTCCCTGAAGAATATGGCCAACATCAATCACCTGAAAATGAACACGAACAACACCCAAATAATAAAGCACAAGAGAAACCATCTCAGTCATACATGCATAACTATGGATATCACACGACATATCCACTGGCCATCTACCCGCAGTCTAATCCATGTACCCCACAGTGCCTAAACGTCTGTGCTCCGTCCTGTCATCCAGCATGCTGCAGGTCCCGAATGTCAGAAAGATACAAGGCGTTTATACAGAGAATGAGGGAAGCAGCTAATGGACGTACTCTTAAATACCGCAATCCATTGAGTGCGTGGTAAAAACAAATTATGCAGTTATAAATTAATGTCATATTCATTTTGAAATAATGAGAGATACCTGTGGTATTAAATTAATGAGCAGTGGTTGCTGTGTATATAGTTTATAAGGGAATGTATGGGAGTCATGATGAAGACATGACAATAAAATGTTTCACTCGACAATTTTGCTTTAAGACTTGATTCTGTCTTTGCTTGTACCTTTTTCAGTCTTCTGGCAAAGTTTCAGCGCGATTTGGGGCTTTTATTTTTTTGTTTCGAAATTTGCTCTTCTCTACTTAGAGTAGTTTACGGTCTAGCAGTTTGCATTTGACGCGTTCAAGGCCGTGGTGTGACATCTGTGTCTTAAGGTTCCACGTGAACGCGGTTGAAAGTAACCTTTCGGGCTAAAATTTTATTCTCTTAGAGTGTTATATACTCATGCGAGTATTGGCTCGTAACTTAGTTTTATAATTCAATGAGAACGACACAGACAGTTGACTCAAGGTGAAAGTGAAATTCGATCGAAAAGAGGTTTTTTTGACAGGGGAAGAATGGTTTTACGGTGGATTTTGTATTAGCATAGAGAGTTGACTTTCTTCATATGTGCCGTTGTTTGTGAATGAGATGAGAAACTCATCTAACCACCAAATCCGTACAGGGTACGTCCTTGGCGTTTGAGAGCGTAGACCACGTCCATGGCTGTGACGGTCTTTCTCTTGGCGTGCTCGGTATAGGTGACAGCATCACGGATGACATTCTCAAGGAAAACCTTGAGGACACCACGAGTCTCTTCGTAGATCAGACCAGAGATTCTCTTGACTCCACCACGACGAGCAAGACGACGGATGGCGGGCTTGGTGATACCCTGGATGTTGTCCCGAAGGATCTTACGATGACGCTTGGCGCCTCCTTTTCCTAGACCTTTTCCTCCTTTACCGCGACCAGACATTATGACTTAGGATTTGTTACCTGAGTAATGATGTAAAATATCGCGCTCAAGAGGCTTTTAAAGCATGAGGCCGAACCACCACGTAAACAGATAAAGCATAATCTACTTGAACTTTGAACAAAAACAGCCAAATAATGATAGAAACAGCACGTCATCAGCTAATGAGGCAGCATTGTGATCCATGTTTTGATGTTCAGGATCAAGGTCATTAGCTTCATTGCTCATTTTCTCGCTAAATATCAACCCAATTGTGAAGATTTTTCACATGCTAGTAGTTTTTGATGGGATAAAACAGCAGATGATGTTAAATCAAGTAATAGTTAAGAAGCCAAGTTTCTATCTTGGTTAAAAAGATTTGTGAGCTTCAAGCATGCTTGATGAATGCTTGAATAAGAAGAAGTTTTTTCTGTCCAATCAAATTGCACTTTTTCATCAACCAATCATGAAAGAGCGAAAGCTAGGATAAATTATAGGGATGAAATACAGTTTCATATCATTCTGTTCAGAGAATACTGCTAGAAAGATGGCCCGTACCAAGCAAACTGCCCGTAAATCTACCGGAGGAAAAGCTCCCCGTAAACAGCTCGCCACCAAGGCAGCACGTAAGAGTGCCCCAGCAACTGGTGGAGTCAAGAAGCCTCATCGTTACAGGCCCGGTACCGTCGCTCTTCGTGAGATCCGTCGTTACCAGAAATCAACTGAGTTGTTAATCCGCAAGCTGCCCTTTCAGCGTCTGGTCCGTGAGATCGCTCAGGACTTCAAGACGGATCTCCGATTCCAGAGTTCAGCTGTGATGGCCCTTCAGGAGGCTAGCGAAGCTTATTTGGTCGGTCTGTTTGAAGACACCAACTTGTGCGCCATTCACGCCAAGAGAGTCACCATCATGCCCAAGGACATTCAGCTTGCCCGCCGAATCCGTGGCGAGAGAGCTTAAGTGACTTCTCCTAGTCCAACAAAACAAACGGCTCTTTTAGGAGCCATTACATGCTAATAAAGTCAATGATATATGCTTGGTATCATAAGTCTTAAACTTCTTTTCTCATACTAAAAGTTCCAGCCACTTCGGAAACCCATCAATGCCATTTTTTCTGTTTCCCGAAGACGGCGATTGCTCTCAAAACTTAAACCCAGCTGCTAATAAAATTATTGAAAATTTGTAAATTAAATCCTTTATCGTTCTGAAAGGTAGTTATTGAAGATAGAAAATCTAGCCTGAAGAAGAAAGAAGATCAAACTATGAAAAAGTTACTTCTCAGTGCAGTTATTGCCGATTGGGATGCTGGAACGAAGTGACAATTGCTTTCACATGTAACATCACTGTTTGAGCATGTTGAAAATATTTCTTTTGAATTTCTTGGTTCTAATAACCATCCATAAAAAGATTGTGAGAAATTCTATCAACATCGTTAGATCCATTTTATGATTTTTTTTTTCCAGAGCACCCAGAGAACCTTTGAAACACCGACTTTTGCCGACATGATAAAGTGTCATGCCGCAGCATTGAAACGTTTTTGTCGTTTCTAGAAAAACACAAATTTTTTGGCGAACAATGTTTTAAAAGCACAAAATTATCAAAATCTTATAGTCAGATAAATTCACTATGTTGTTAAAACAACATTAGTGAGTTCAGCTTAGGTGCTGAATAACAAGCAAAACGTTCGAGGAAGAATCTTTTAATGTTGAGAAAACTTTCTTGAAAAACCTTCATATCTAAACAAAGAGCGCGAGGGTTTTGATGAAAACGAGTCCGATAAAACGTTATGAGATTATCTTACTTCAAGGAAACTTATGACTTGATAGAGTCTGATTTTCTTGCTAAAAAATTTGGTCAAAGTCAAGTAACAAACACAGTCGAGTCATCAGCGTCATCTTGGAAAAATGCTGCCAAGAAGATGCGTTCTCGGACGTCCGTGTACTGTGCCCCACACCTCAAGCTCGCTTTCCAAAGGAAAGGGAGCTAGTGGATCCTTCAAGCTAAACAAAGCTGTAAAAGATGAGAAACCAAAGAAGACAGTTGCAAAGAAGCCCGTTGATAAGAAACCTGCCAAGGAACCCGCTGCTAAAAAGACCCCCAAGAAACCAGTAGAGAAGAAAACTAAGTCACCGAAGAAAACACCGACCAAAAAGTCAAAAACTGCCGCTGAATCAAAGAATAATAAGAAACCCATAACTAAACCAAAACCAGCGAAGAAAGCAGCTAATAAAACAGTGAAGAAACCTGTCAAGAAAGCAACTAAATCTGCAGCCAAGAAAGCAGTCAAACCATCCAAGAAATAAAGTGTTCAAACACTACTAACAAAAATTGAACGGCTCTTTTAGGAGCCACCACATGAATAAAGGCAATGCCGTATGCTTTATCATCGGAAAAAATTGTATACGATTCTTGTTGGCCACAATGTTTTACTCATTCCTAAATTTCTGAAGTAACTTTGAAAAAACAGAGGAATGAACTGCATCAACGATTTTAATCAATCGTTTCCCCTGTTACTCAATTTATAAGCTACTAAATGCACATACGAAAATTGCATCGTGAAATGGGAAGGACCTTCTCCCACGAGATTTTAGTTCATAATTTGTTAAAGACAAGAATTTGCAGCATGTAGTGCATGCAAGAAACAATTTTTTGAAAGAAAATAGTTCACAAAAGTTTAACTCAAAGTTGAGTGTTATGCCCGTGACAGAGCGGGAAACTTAATTCGTAGTCTTCTAAATCCACTAGCACTTTCTCACGGTCCTTAGGAAATATTTACTTTATGCTGTTGCTGTTAACGCTCTTAAATTGTTGAAGTATTTTTATGCGATTCCAGCAATGTAAAGAACGAGATGAATGTCCTTTACATTTCGTGTTGACTATACTTTGCATAAATACATTTATAATACGTTTTAGAGCAGACTGATCGTTTCATCAAACCGCGTTGTTGCAGCTTGAATGGGGCTCGAAACTAAACACCAAAAACCAATTTACCACTATAAAACTAAAAAAAGAAAACTATTTGTAATTACCCTCAAGTTTAGATAAACTTCACACGTCGTTCTTCGTTCTTTGGTGACTGTTTTTCTAGTTTTCATCCAATGCTAATTTTCCTTCACTTATTCCGCCATTTTGTTTTTGTTATTCAGCTGAGCAGCCTGGCAAATATCTTACATAATTCCACTACTGTGGGAGGGTGGGTGAAAATAAAATAACTTGATCAACGTTAATATATTCTAAAATGAAATATTAACTGTAAGACTTCAATGATTGTAATTTTTCAGTTATATCGAAATCATAAATGACTTTTAAAAGAAAGGTTTGAGACTTTATAATAGATTGAAAGAGAGTCGAATAAGTTGATACCTACCCCTCCCCCGTGAGTATAAACGCTGGGTGGTAAAGGCGTAAGTGTAGGCGTGAGTCAGTAGCAGAGTTCGACACTCAAATAAAATGTGACGAATTTTCTCTTTCATTTTCGATGTTTATAAATAAGAATCTCTCAAGATAAGGTAAGTTAGCTTTGTTAAAACGCTTTTGAGTAACCTTATGAAGTTTTAAAGTATCAAAAAGTGAATACGAATGTCGTAAACCTTGTCGAGTCAGCGTTTCCTTTCCCTAAGTTCATCTTCTGTCTTCCCTTCCGTCTTTGAGAATACCTGCATCCATTCCAGTTATAACGCGATAAAAGCTTCAAAATATGCAGAGTCCACAATAACAACACCTATGTTAACTCACCTATTGTCAAATACGAAATACCTTTTTATGATATGCAGTTTTCAGTCTTATAACACACGTGTTATAATCTGAATGTTCAAGCAATTCTGTTGTTTTCAAATGCTTTTGTACTAAAAATTGCATTCATTTTACAATAACTGTTTATTTCAACTAATATATGATAGCAATTTGTTTTCATTTGCTCTAATTTTTTTGATTTTTAAACGAATTATTATTTTTTCATTCATCAAGTGATTTTTGGTAGAGGCAGTGTTTTGCATAATTAAGCTTGTATATGTATATACATATTTAATGTATGGTTATGTTATCTCTATTATTGAACTAAGCATTAATATTAACGAACTTGGGATACCTTACAGTATATTGCTTATTGTAGAATATTAATCAGTGTAGCACCAAGAAAAATATACAGATTCATTAACCCAGGGCTAGCCTCGAATATTAGTATCTAAATATTCACAAATACCAACAGGAAATTAGGATTTCAAAATGACAGAGAAGAAAATGCAACCTTTGTAATTACATCCAAAAAATATAGAATTTCAAGTGGTTTAGATGACAACTTTAAGTGGGGTCTCTTGTGGGGGGGACAGGCCCCCCAAAAAAATTTCATGGGGGGGGGGCACATGCCCCCCCCCCCTGGTTCCACCGCCCCTGAGATTACAGTTGATTCAAAGCCTCTACTGGATCAGTCTTGTTGAACATAAACCTTGTTTCCATGACATTCATAACAAACACTAACCATGAATCTAGATTCTTATTTGAAACTTTACTTGCAGGTTAAGCAGCTACTAGCGACATCGAAATGGTGGCTCCAACAAACATTAGTGATGCTTTGTGGCATTCCTATGCCTATACTGGATGCTTTGGAACATTTAACACCATGTCCTGTGTTCGGTATGTTGTCATTGGTAATGGTTTATTAACATATTCACCTGCCTGCCTAAATGTTAAGCATTCAGACTCTTTCTCTTGTCAGCTAGTTATCTTTCATTTATTAACCATGATATATAATAATTAGCTATCAAAATCCAAGCAAGCAGAAAATCAGTCCAGTTGTATTCAATGTGATAAATATTTCAATCTTTTTTATCTTTACAGGGACTCAACTCTAACTTGTCTTGCCTTTTTTACTTGTTTGATATGCATATTCAAGGTAAATAGAACTTTAGATTCAAAAAATTCCTAATCGATACCTTTTACAGTATGTTTTAAACCTGGTTTACCAAATCGTTTCTCCCACCTTCTTATTTGTTCAGGTCGTTAAACTTCACAGACATCATCATTCGTTACCAAATCAATATATCATATACTATAGTGGGATTGTCAATTGTATCTTATGGTAAGATATCAAACTGTTGGTGCTCTTATACTGAATGTTAGGCCTAGGGCAAACGTCGGACTTTCCATGCACCGAACTCATTAAAAACAATGGATATCAGGTGATAATGGGGCGGCATTCTTTGATGTAATTAAGTTCGGTGCATGGAAAGTTTGACGTTTGCCCTAGGCCTTATTCAGCTAATATCTAATCTAGTAATGATGATGAGGAGTAGCTTTTATCATTCTCTAGTTGCAATTTACATAGTTTATAAACTTATTGATGGTAATAAACTTGTTGTTGCTGTTGTTGGTGAGGAAAAAGCCATAATGTTGGTGGTGCAGATGGTGAAATTTAAGGTTGACAATGATAATAATATTCATGATGATGATGATGATGGTGATGATGATGATGATGATGATGATCTTTGATGGTGGTGATGATGATGATAATGACAGTGATTATGATATAAATGATGAGGATATATAAAGATGATGATCATAGTTGATGATGATGATGGTTATTGGTAATGATTGTGGTGATAATAATCATAATCATCATGATGACTATGATCTTCATACTATGGATTTTCATTTTTTAATAATAGTGGTCTTAACTGGCTCTACCTGGCCAAAACCCCAGTACTTCTAGTGACGCAGTTCCTCAAAACATCCTGTCAGGTATATATTTGTTGTATATTCTTACTCAAGCCCACATCTTATTGGCCCTTCAGCTGTTTCACACTTAACTTATGAAAATTTTCATTGACACAGATTCTGACAGTCACACACTTTCATTGTTTGCTTGCTGCTCGTATGACGAGACGAGAAGAAACATTTAAACTGTAAGTTCATGCTTGTAGCTGTTACTAAGGCCAGTTTGCACAGACAAAGGCCAAACAAAAAAATAAGTGTGTTTCCTGTTGCACGAGGAAAATAATTGGGGTCGGATTTTTTATTTGATTTTTATACTGATACAACAGTGGAAATGGGCTTACTGGGAACCCTGTGGCACATTTGGGAATGAAAAAAATATTAGGGTCAGCAAGAAAATTAGGGTCGGTCGCGCAACAGGAAACACACTTTTTTTTTTTGGCCTAAGTACAAGTCCATGTTGAATAGAATAGAATCTGACACACTCTAATCTAATGTTTGGTTGGTTTGACTTGATATCTTGATCCTACGTCAGCACTTGTTGATTATCTTTGATGCAATGTTCCCAATTAGAGTGCATACCATTATGCCATGAAAAAAATTGTAAGAAATTGCACAAACTTGTACAAATTAGTAAGATTAGCAGACATCAGTAGACCTGAAATCCAGTTTACTGTAGACGGTACGATTACAAACTATCATATACAACATGCTTGTGCCATTCTACAAATCGAGTCGCAGCGTGTAAATCAAGCCTACAATTCGCCAACAACAGACGCGAGCATGTTGTATATAATAGTTGTAGGTGAAAATCATACCATCTAAACTGGCCTTTAGACCTACAAATCGTTGTAGTAATTTGTACAATTTTGTCATTAAACATTTTCTCAGATATATAGTATGCACTAGATTTTTTAGTTGGCTAGTATATAATTTATATTTTTAATTGAATAATAATATTATTATTATTATTGTTATTTGCAGATTTAATATTCCCATTATGTTTGTGCTATTGATGTATATGTTGGTTACTGTTATCGTTGGCTTGGCAACCATGAAATCTGAATTTAATGAATGTAAAGGTAAGGAATACCATTGTTCAAAGTTGTTTTTATTTCCGCCTACACTTATAAATCGATCTCTTTTTTTCAATGTCTAGTCACTCTTAGCTCTTCCGCACTAATTGTTGACGCTTTTTCACTCATACACACTACCATTACACTCATTATTCATGCACACAACAACTCAACTCATATGTTGATTTTTACGGAGGGAGGAACCTAGAAGACCCAGAGAAAACCCTCATAGCATAGGAGAGAACAACACATCAAACAAACTCAATTCATATATAGTAGTAATAAATTATGTGTTTGGTGTGTGTAATGAAATAGAGAATAAGAGAAAAATATCAAATGCCCTTGGCAGGATCCTCACAAGTACCCTACATTTCACATTCCAGCTGCGTTACCTGGCGTGGTTGGTCCTTGTATTGTAGTGGTTAACACATTGGACTAGAATACTGAAGACATGGGTTCAATTCCCACCAAGGACATTTGATATTTTCTCTTATTCTCTATTTCAATTCATATATGGTGTCTGCAGGGCTCAAACCAGTGACACAAACCTTTCGATCCACAGTAGTGAAAGACACTGTGTTCATAGCGTACACTACCCATGCTACCCTCTTATCTTATTATGTTCATGAATGTATCATGCAGTTGGCCCTCACCTAGTAGAATGTCTTCGTTTTTGTTATTCAGAGCCAGAATGGTTGCTCCTTTCTTCTGCGGAATTCTTCATTGTTCAATTTTTCCTTGTCGCTGGCATTTGTATTTCTAGGTAAGATCAATTGAGAAAGGCTTGAATTTCTTAAGATGATGATGACAATGACAACAACGATGATGATGATGATGATGATGACAGCGATGACAGTGATGATGATGTTGATGATAATGATGACAGCAAGGATGATGATGATGATAGTGATGATGAAAGCAATGATGATGATGACAAAGATGATAATTGATGGAGATGATAATGATGACAATAGTATCTTGAAACTAATGAATACTGTATGTACTTATTGACTGAGTGGGAAGGCCGTACAGGATCTTGGTTCGTACGGCATCACCTCGAGCCAACCTAACTCAGTCAATAAGCATTTTATCATATGACCCTCATGAAAAAGAAAATAAAATAAAATAAAAGAAAGAAAGAAATAGTAAATAAAAGCTAAAAAAGAGAAAGCGCACGGATTCGAGCAGGGCCGTACAGATTTGTACAGCCCGGCTCGCTCAAAGCCGTACGACCCACACCATTTTCCCAAAAGTTTTTTTTAAGAGCGCTCGGGCGGGCAGATACGGGTCATATGATAAATGGATTATTGTTTTTTTTTGCATTTCAAAACAAGTCAAAACATATAAATAAACTTTGTAATGATAATCATAGAATTTATTAATAAATTCCATTCCTCTTCAGAGAGCTCAATGTAGTGCGAATGCAAGAAAATAACAGAGCTTCTCAAAAGAGAGACTTGTGGGGGTATGTATTAATGGCAACACCATTGTTAATTTTAACTATTATGAAAACATTAGTCATTGACTAGTGCGCTTCCATTGAGTTTTAGGTGCATGTGGGATGTTGCTAAACAGAACAACAAAGCTAAGCCTCATGTGACTCTAGCTTCTCAAATGCTTAAGCAACTGACAAAGAGCACCCAAAATTGATGGACAACTTGTTGCTAGTACCAGGGCCACCCTACCCTCATGTATATATGCATCAAATCCTTACCCATTATTTCATTGTTTGTTGATGCTAGGATTATCTTTGTGTTTGAGATATCTGCCATGGCAAGTCTAATACATGATATTGTGATGAGGATCAGTAAGTATAATTAATTATAAATGTGATAATAGTATTGGTAAGCTTTCGACATCAGATTGAATTGAAGTCTTTTGCCAAGGGAGGAAAGCCAGAGAACCTGGAGAAAACCCTTGAAGCACAGGCAAGAACCAACTTAAAGGAACTCTATTCACATGTGATGTTGGATCCAGGAATCTAACCCATGAGCACAGCGACAAACAGAAATATTTGTTATTTTTTAATTAGGTAATAATATTATTTCCTTTGATTTCAAACAGCTGGTCCAAGTAATTCTTGTCAAGGAGTGTTTGTAAGTATCTCAACACAATGTAATAATATATACATCTAGTCCACTTGGATCTTGTATTTAGCCATTACTGTGACTCCCAATAACACGGGACCAACTCACCTTCATTACAAACGAAAAATTGAGTTTTGGTGGGGCAAAGATTTACTGGTGTTGAGCACTGCATTTACACTAATGACTTTCATTTCTTCCCTTGAAGCATCATCCACAATTATTTATAGCTTCATCCACAATTTATTATCACTGTCTTCATTACTACACGCTGATTGAAACAAAAGTTATGTTTAATCAGTTTTATCAGCTGTACACCATCAACGTACCCCCCCCCCCCCCCCCAGGCATGGCTGTTACTTTGGAATAGCCTACATATATTTGATTCTGCATCAGCATTACTGAACACTCTCATTTTCTTTTCATCTTAGCTGAATACAGCAGCTGGATATACAGCTGTTTATATCACTGTTAAGGTATGAAGTTATGATCTGATTTTATTAGGATAACATTGTTATATTCATGGTTTCTTCTAGTTATTGTCGTTGTTGCTGTCATTGTCATTGTGGTTGTTGTAATTGTGGTTGTGGTTGTTGTCATTGTCATATTTGAACAGTGAACGTGGTGCGCAGAGCATGAGTGGACAAAATGACCGACCCTAAGCATTTTCGAAGCTTGAAAGAACGAAGCAAACATGGCGGTTAAGTGTGATCATCTTTGTTCTTCCTTTTCATATTTCTTCTACCTGTAGGCACATATATTATATTTTAGTCAAAAGAAAACAGAAATATATGCAAAAGTTGGGTTACAGTAGCTTGGGAGGGCCGACTTCAAAACAGCTAAACCTGCTGTGATTGGCTAGAAACAATTCACCGCTCAGCTAGATTGTGGCTGTTGTCATTGTTGTTTGCTGTCATCATTAATGGTGGTGCTGTTGTTGTCAATGACAGCCGAATGCAGTCATCAATGCATATAGATATTACCATGGCAACCATAGCCCATGTTAACACTAATAAATTATCAAACATCCTTTAATAATAGATAATAAGGTGGTTCCTGCCGCTATGGGCCATTGCGATAATATTTGGTATAGAGGCAAACCATGAGATGGTTGAGAGACAGCCTATCTACATCACTCCTGGGAACTCAGGGGTAGGTTAAGTTGTGTGTTACCTGCATGATAGGGTACATGTTATCTTAATAAGTGGATGGATGGAGGGAGGGAGGGAGGGAGGGATGAGTGAATTAGTTAAACTATCTACATCATCCTAGGAACTCAGGGGTAGGTTAAGTTGTGTATTACCTGCATAATAGGGTACATGTTATCTTAATAAGAGTGGATGGATGGATGAATGGATGGATGGATGGATGGATGAGTGGGTGGGTGGGTGGATGGATGGATGGAGGGAGGGATGAGTGAATTAGTTAAACTATCTACATCATCCTAGGAACTCAAGGGTGGGTTAAGTTGTGTGTTACCTGCATGATAGGGTACATGTTACCTTAATAAGTGAATGGATGGATGGATGGATGGATGAGTGGGTGGGTGGGTGGATGGATGGATGGATGGATGGAGGGAGGGAGGGATGAGTGAATTAGTTAAACTATCTACATCATCCTAGGAACTCAAGGGTGGGTTAAGTTGTGTGTTACCTGCATGATAGGGTACATGTTACCTTAATAAGTGAATGGATGGATGGATGGATGAATGGATGAGTGAATAAACGAATGAGTGGGTGAATACATTTATTAATGAAAGAATGAATAAACATAGGAATGAACAAATGAACTTGTAAACAAGTGAATCATTGAATTAAAAAATGAATTATTGAATGGATGAATGGATGGATGAATCAATCAATGAAAAAAGAAATTAATAAAAAAATATATTAATTTTATGCATGAAATATTTTTCAAAGTATTGTTCATTAATATTGTTTGCCTCAATTATTTCCAGAATTTCACTTCAGCATTCCGTCCTCGTGGTACTAGCTTCAACTACAAACACCTTTATGATGACCCTCCACCAGCAGAAAGACCACTTATCTCGCCATATGGGTCATCTTCTGGTGGCATGGATGCTTATGGATCATTTGGTAAGTCACCTAAAGACCTCAGAAGTGGACAAACTTACCCTCAGATATGATCTAGACAAGACTAGAATAGATGTACAGACAGAGCTTGGACTTCATCTCTTCAGTCCAATGTCAGGGCTTGATACCAATCAAGTTTATAAATAATATATCAGTTCACACAATGATAGTAATAATGAGACTAGCTATCATCAGAAGGACTAGAGTTCTCCAGGTTCATATAACATCTTGACAACAATATTACCAAGTCTACAGTATGTCTGTTCACACAATGATATGGTCAGTAATAATGAGACTAGATATCATCAGAAGGGTTCAGAAGGACTAGAGTTCTCCAGGTTCATATAACATCTTGACAACAATTACCAAGTTGCTTGATAATAATGAGACTAGGTAATGACAGACAGAACTTTAAGCAAAGGACTTAAAGTCTTTGAAATAATTGATATGGTTAAACAAAAATACCATACTCAAGGGAAATTAATACTCTAAAATAGGAAAATTATCTTCATTAGGTTACTGCAGTTCTCATGCAATATTATGTGGACACAGTAAATACAAACTGCACGCTGAAATTTGGTTTTTCGTTTCCGTCAACTGAAAATATTCAGTCTGTACCTTTTGTATTTTCAACTAATATTGCACAAATTGCACATCTGATGAAAGAGCTACGCTCGAAAACATTTATGCTTCGTAAACTTTTACATTTAACATTTCTCCACTTTTTTGGCGTTATAAAGAGAATAGGAAAATATTACTACTAACAACAATTAATATTGAAAACCACAGTTAAAGTAAATAATAGTAGTGATAATAATAACCAGTTCTTCTATAGCGCATTTCACAATGTCTCAATGCGCTTTACAATGCAGTGGAGGACTTTACGGGCTGCATATTTTAGCCATGATTTAAATCTTGGGAGTGTAAATAACCCCTAGATTGCATGAGTAAAAATGATTCGTACCGATTAAAAAATTCTAGCTTTTCTGTAGAAAACATGAAAAGTTGGTATTTGTATATATTTTTAACAAAATCGATAGAATTTCATTCAGCCCCCCCCCCCCCCCCCCCAAAGTCAATGTTAATCCAAATTGTTGAAACATTTGAAACATTTAACAAATGTGTATATAAATTATTAGTTGTCGTTGTTGAATTAAGTTAACATGCTAGGTGTGTTTTTCTTTTGCAAAATTAATGGAAATGTCATGAATCAGGATAGCATTAGTCTTCTACACAGCTGCTATTGTTGCTGTATGCTCACAACACTAATAGTGGCTGTGAGGGAAATTAGTATAGTGTAGAAGCAATACACTGACTTCTCTCACATTTGGGGTCTCTGGTTTGATTCCTAAACCCAGTATCCACATGTGTGTAGAGTTTGTTAGGTCCAAGGGTTTTTTTCTGGCTTCTCAAAAACAAAAACAAAAAGAAACTTAAAGGAATACCCTTGTTTTAAGGGGAAAAATTGAGACAAATTATTCTAGAGTATTCTATTCGATTGTTCTTTTAAGTGTTATCATAAACTTTCATGTATCATTCATACCATTCATTCATATTAACATAATTGAGCAAATGAAATAAAATTGAAAAACCTTTGCCTAAAGGGAAAAAAATCCATGATATTCAAAAAGTAAAAGACACTTTCAAAAACATCTTTACTGAAAATTGTTTCCAAGTGGGGATGAATTTTAATTGCTGTTAAACTCTCATGAATCATTTGATAATGAATGTCCTATTTTTTTCCTTCCTTCCTCTGTTCTGTGGTTGTCCGTATTTTCAACAGCTGTTTTATGAAAACCATCAATTTTCAAAATCCTATTAAGACCTCATTTAACCATAAAATAACCAAAGATAACAGTCTAACAGAGTTTGTATGATAATAATTAATCATACTAACCACAGAAAATTTATCATTTTGGTTAGAAATTGATGGTTGTTATTTTGTGTCAATGATAGGTTTATTTTATTTTGCACCATTTATATTTTTCCTCGATTTTTCATTGTATTTAAATGTTTCTTTTAAAATCAATTTTTTTTGTTTCATATTTTAATATCTTCTGCTATTAATTTTGTTTACAACTATAATTTCCCTTTCCTTTCCTTTCTTTTCCTTTCCTTTCCTTTTCTCTATTCTTTCCTTCCTTTTCTTTTTTCTATTCATTCATTCCTTTATTCATTTCTTTATTTTGCTTTTATTTTCGTAATCATTGTTTATTTTATTTTTAATATTTACACGTATTTAAACAATTGCTAAAGGCATATGTGCTATATGTAGAATACACAATAGGACATTAAAATGATTATATGTCGTATACAATATATGTTTGTATCATTTTTTGAAGGTTGAACTTGACTAATATCAAGGTTGATTTCAAATCTATCAACTATATTTTAAGTCAAGATGTTGACAATGCCTTATCACTTGACCATGAGAGTCCTTTCATTCAATGTGGTTTTCAATCATTAATTCACAATCCACAGCCGTTGAAAATACACCACAGACGATCAGTTTTGATAGCTTTCTTTTCAGCATCATCACAATTTTTTTGAAAAGAAACAAATTATTTAATACCTGATCGCAAAAATAAATAAATAAAAGAATTTCTTTTCAATTAATTTGAAAATAAATTCCCAAGCTATTCAAAAAGTTTTATGATAAAAATCCATAATCACAATCAATCCTTTTAGAAAGAGACTGAAGGCTTAAATAATGCTCCTGTTGTCTTTTTAACTTTATATCTATCTATCTATACCTCTCTTCTCTTATTCTACATGTAGCTATGGATCTGAAATAAAATTCCAACGTTAAGTTACAGTAAGTTATCACAATTGTTCCTTTAGAAAGAGAATGAAGGCTTAAATAGAGCATTTTCACTCACGTGAGAAGGCAGCCATAAACAATAGAAACTTTCTGCACAGTATTTGCATAAAAATAGAGTTCAATACCCGGAGGATAGAAAATGTATTGCTTTGGTACCCCATAATGGCCGCTGTGACGTCACATGAAAATGCTCTATAACTGCACCAGTTATCTATCAATATCAACTGTAAATCTGAAATCACAAACGATTCCTTTATAAAGAGAATGAAAGCTCAAATACTTCTCCTGTTTGTCTCTAACTGATTATATCTATCTACATCTCTTTTCTCTTGTTCTAAAATAGCATTATAATGTTAAGTTAGAGTAAGTTTACTAGTAGTCAGAAAAAACCTGTCGTTAGACATTTTTATGTTTGGCACTAGTTAAAATTCCATCCAAAAAGTAAAATTATGTCCAACATGAATAACAACTAGTACAGAACATGCAATAGCCTCAAGCTAGAATTTTTAAATTTTAAGCCGCATTGGCATTGCGTAATGAATTAAATCTCACAGCAATTAAGATATGAGCTATAAGCACAATTTTACAAAATAATACGCATTATTTAACATTAGCAAGAATTTGCACTTCTTTGTTCTATTTATTAATAGCATGTGTTTTAATTTTTTTTATTTTTGCTTTAAGTTTTTTTAATTTTTGCGTAGTAGGGTGAAGGATATTATGGGATAATATTTAGAATATGGGATTTCAGTGGCGAATTTAGAACAATTCAAGGTTGGTGACTGTTACCTGGGACTTTATTACATAGTATTCTTTTTATTTTTCAACTCAAAGGGGCCGCAACTAGATACCCAATTCACCCCAATATCACCTCAATATCTGCCCTTGGATTGTCTGCTGTTATAATCTGACGGCACGTGCAATTAAGAACAGCAGATTATAAAGATAACATTCTCATACCAACAAAGTTAGCAATAAATAGTATTATAATTAATTATTATTTATAATAATAATTAATAAATATCATAAATTGGGAGGAACTAAAAAATGTAATTTAACAAGTATAGAGTGATTTAATTAGAGTGCATGCAGTAAAACCATGAAATAACAACAAAGTTGATACTGATAAATAGTACTATAGAGGCTTTGCACCATCACGTGATGGATGCCATGACAGGAGGCACAACAATAGTCTTTTCCCCAGGGAAACATGAATTCTTTCTTATGTAAATCAGATTCAACCAGACTCAATAGCGCAGCGCACTGATTCTAAAAATAGCTTAAAGATTCGGACAAACATTGCATTCTGTTTAACCGCTACGAGGATCATACGAACCGATTTTATTATTTTACTTAAAGTTACAATAATAACCCATGTAAACTAAAATCAACTGCGATTGGCTGTGAAAATTATCTGCTGAAAGTAAACTTGTAAGTTTGTTTGTCCAAATTTCGCCTTTGTCTTGGTTTTTATGACGTCACGGTTGCGCTGCGCTATTGTTCCTGCCTCCTGTGATGGCTGCCATCACATGATGGTGCAAAGCCTCTATTTAGTGACTAATAGTTGCTATCACTCAACCCAGAACACTCATTACGCAAAGACGCAAATGGTTTGTGAAATAGTTAGTAGACTAACAGAGGGTAGTAATCTTATACCCTATTCACACCTAAACGTGTTTAGTTAAACTATGTTTTCATTAGGAAAAAAATTGAGAAACTAGAAACCTACAATATAATGAAACTTTGTAAAATATTATCAGAGCAAGACAAAGGATAGTTTACATGCATTATTTCACCAATAATATTGTGCAGTGTTCGTAGATAGTTTTACAAACCTGTTTAGTTAAACCACTTTAAAACATGTTTAAGCCTTGATGTGAATGGGGCATTAGAGTGGTTTTGCTTATTAACCTGTGAAATAGCTGTGTGTATTTTAATTTTTTGTTTTGTTTTTCTTTTAAAATAAATCAATTCATTCTTATTCCATGTGTTTTATTTGTTAATATTAATATTTATTTAATTTACAAACCATCTACAGTATTTTACCATTCAAAACTATATTTTTTTATTCATTAAATAGAGATGTGTTAAAAATAATTGGGCATGACTCAAGTGATTTTATTTCCAAGAAATTTATATAAAATATTTATATTTTACAACCAACACTCCCTCCCCATATATATGGGGCTCTACAGTGAGGTTTCCTCCACACCCACTACCACTACATTCTGCAGTTACAACATGGAAAATCATTTTATGAGTATTCTCTGCAATAATATATGCCGCAATTTTCCTAGAATGTTGTGAGTGATTATCTAACTGATAGAATAGACCATTTTTGAGTCCCTAAATTACCGCTGTGTTCCTTGATTACAGACTCCTTTGCACAGTGTTAGCCTCGTATCAGTGTCTAAATATTCACAAATACCAATGGTAAAGTAAAGAATGCACAACTTCAACAATACAAACACTTTGAAACTCGACGGACCTTGACTGGAACACGTGAATATTCTGCAGAAAATCAAGCCTGAGTAAATGAGTCCATAATCAAGAAATACAGCGCGGGTAATTTGGAACTCGAAAATGGACTATTATAATTTCCATTATCCACGTATGATTTTAATATATCTTTCATTATCACAAAACTATTTATTAACATTATGACTGAAAGAGTTTTTAACTCGTATTATTTACACACAAAAACCATTATCCCTTCAATAAAATTATAAATACTGAGGTGGCTACATTTGCACCTGATCATTGATACTTTGGGAATAATAACCCATTGGATAATCAATAGCTCCTTTTAAACCTTAGGTGTATTGTTTACCCATTTCAGACGACCATGTGTCATTCTCTTGAGAATAAGATTCTGTGTTTCAGTTGCATCTATTGACCCCTTGCATGTGATGTCAAAGCAGCTCGATCTGGGGGACAAAACAAAAGATTCCAATCTCCTGACAATTGGAACCTATTGTTTTGTTCCCCAGATTGAGCTATATAAGAACATATTATTATTATTATTAATATTATTATTGAGCTGTATTTTAAAGTGCTGCTAGGGGTCTATATTCATGTGCCTTTTCAATCATGTGCAACCATTAAACAAAGAAATAATACTCTAGTGAACGAATGACAGGTAATCTGAATTGGAAAAACATTACACCCAAAGTAAAGAGGTCTATTGCATTTTGCTGGCATTTTTCAAAATTCAACTTTTGACTCATTTCAATCACTAACAACAGTCTTTTTACTCACTTTCATAACACACAACCCAAATCAACCAATATATAATTCAAGACATCTGAATTTTAGACTTTCTGCTACAAATTTTCAGTGGTTTGAGTGAGTATTTTTTGATCAGCAGATGCCAAAAACCCAGATAAAATAAAAAAATGTCCTCCCACCCACAGAGAATCTGAGTCATAAAGTCCAATTGCCTTTACCATACGCACCATATACCATTTAAAAGGCTGCAAATTAAATTCTTAAAGCTGGAGTTTCTGGTTCAATCGGGTTATGGTAACCCGAATTCAGGGACACATATTTGTAAATATTTTATCATCATCTCCTTGTTACTCGTACAACAGATGTCACCAAACTGGGTTTTCACTATACTGTAGAAAAACATGCCAGGATCACTCCTCTAAACGGTTATGACCATAAACATCAAAGTTTTAGTCTGCATTCCTTTCTCCACACATCGGCAACATGTTGATAATTTGGGGGGGGGGGGGGGGGGTTATGAAAAAAGCCAACACATGAAGAAGAGAATGCAGACTAAAATCTTGATGTTTGTAGGCGGAGTCATAGATGTTTGGAGGCATGAGTGACATGTTTTTCTGGCATGAAAACTCAGTTTGGTAACATCTGTTGTACAGAGCTGAAAATATCTATCACGTACATAATTGTATTGTTCATTAATAGTTAACATGCTTTTCAATAGAGTTGTAATCGATGCCACTTTGCGATTGGTTTCCGTGGATTATTCATCATTTCTGTCCATTGTTGAAGCGAACTTCCAGTGGTTCGATACCCAAGTATAACTTGGCCAATCAGTTCATTTTGCGTTATGCGATCGTAGTCCATGACAGAAAATACAAATGATATATCGCGTATCTTGTCAAGCGGTACACTAAATATGAAAGATTCATTCCAAACTGGATCCCTTGTACGTTTTTTGATTGACGTTTTTTTCTTGTCTATTTTCTTATCGTTATGTATAGTGTGAATCTTCACATAAGGATCTAGCAGTTCAATAATAATTTATTTATTAATATAAAGAAATATTAACCTGCTCATTATTACTATACTTTGGATACAATCTTCATCATTGTTACTGAGCTCTCATTGATCCTGATTTATCATTTACTAAAGATAGAGTGTAAGCCAATGTATGCTGTGCTATGCCCTGTGATGCAAGTTTTTGCTCCCTACTCCACTTCCCAACATATTTCCCAGAACAAGCATTAGTCCCCCTCCCCCATAGTTCTCATCTTTCTGATGATCCCAAGGGCGGATCCAGCCAAAATCTTAGGGGGGCTAATTGAGTTTAGGGGGGGTGGGGGCTAGTTGAGTTTCTTCCTATCAACACGACGAAAACAATTAAAAAAGCATCTAATTCTTCAGTTTTGTTTTGTTTTGTTTTCTGCGGAAGGGGGGCTTCTTCCCCCCTTTGCCCCCCTGGATCCGCCCTTGGTTCCCCTACTTCCAATTATCTATCAACTAAAATCTTTGCCCTACCTCCTCCACTCTTAAATATAATTAAATATCCAGTCCCTCACTTCCATTGATGGCAGCAAGAGGTATGAGTATGGGAAAGTAAGGCTTTCCTTTAGTCATCACAAACAATAATTTAATAATTACTAATAAAGATAAATAAGTACCTGAGGAGCCGGTTAGGTCCATAGCTTTGAGTTTATTAGCTTTCATGACGACTACTACTATGCGGTTTGCAGTTGGTTGGTACATCAGAGATACTAGTAAATCACCCAGTGGCACCTTGTAATAATAATAAAATAATATTTATTAATATAGTACAATAATAGATAACGACTGGTTTTGGAACTAGTTTGGACTGCGTTGGTGTTTTTTAGTTGAAACAAATATGTTGTAGTAGATAATTTTATCACCGTAAATACGAAAGATAATAGACTGACGTTTCGGATGTTAGTCCTTTGTCGGACTCCGACGAAGGACTAACGTCCGAAAGGTCAGTCTATTATCTTTCGTATTTACGGTGCTAAAAAATTATCTACTACAACGCATTTGTTTTAGTACAATAATATCCAATTACCAAAGAGTTTTTGTTTTTGCATTAACATATTAATACCTCTATCAAGCAGCCAAATTTAAAACCACTTGTCAAAGTCCAAAAGAGGGTTTTTGCACTAATTCTTCCGTCAACACAACGGAAAACAATATAAAAAAGCATGTTTTTTTCTGCTGAAGGGGGAGGCCTCAGCCCCCCTTTGCCCCCCCCCCCCCCTGGATCTGCCCTTGCAGAGAGGGTTTTTCCACTCATTTATTCCTTTTAGTTGTCAGAAGCCTTAAAGAGGAATATTGGACTAATTCATACCTCTATTAAGCAGCAAAAAAAATTATGTAGTTCAAACTATAAAATGTATTAAACATACTAGAGTGCTCACACTAAATCCGTGAAGCAAATACTGATTTTTAGCACTAAATAGTGATAATTAAACAATAGAAAAGAAAGGATTCTGTATGAAATAGTACTAATTAGTGCTATTTAATGTTCACGGTTTTAGTGCGTGCACTCTAAATATAAAATTTATATAACACAGTCTATGAGAATATTTCAATAAAATTGGAAGTACTTCTGAGAAGGGTGTATAATAATAATAATGATAATAATAGTTTATTTATCCACATAACGCCTAGGAGCATTTCACATACTCATTTAAAATATACACGTGTATATTCTTAGGTATCCTCTCTGAAGGTCTGCATTTTGTTCTTTCTTTTTTTTCATGTAGGAAAAGGGTGTGTGGGAGGTGAAATTTTTAGGATATTTGATTGTGTGTGTGGGTGTATTCTAATGGTTTTAAGCGTGGTGCTGAATGAAAAAATTTCAATTAAAAATTCTGTTCTGCTCATAACAAAATCATTAATAATAATTAGTGTAAGTTATATATGTTGAACATCTATTAATAATTTAAAAAATAATCACCTGAAAAATAATGATTCTCAAAAAAATCTCTCACAGGCAGAATTTTAAATCTGTCTGGTCTTCGAGACATTTAATATGATGTCACAGACTCCAAAAAATAATGGTAAAAATATCATACTTTCGTCCTGAATATCAAGAAAACACTTCATACAGTGATTACTGGACCTTCAAAGAGTATTCTTAGGAAGTTACAGCTGAATCCAAGTTTGAGCGATTTTCGTCAGAGAGTAGCACTTTAATGATTAGAACCATTTTTCCCCCCAGATAGTTTAAGGACTGTACTAGAAATTTTCTTAAAGAGTTTTTCTTAAGTTGAAAAAAGCAGAACTGTTCAACAGTGAATGTCAATGAAATTGGACTTTGGTTCATACTTGTCCTTGCCTTAAGCTATTATATATTTCATAATTTGTTATAATATGTAATGTGTTTACCACTCCTGGGTGGACCAATTGATAAGGCAGCCGATAGATGGAATAAGAATTTAGAAGTTGATTTTTGAGGAGGGAGGAAAAACCCTTGAAGCACAGTGGAGAAAATCATAAACAACTCATCTCACATGACACCGAGCCCCGTCAGGGCTGACAAACCCGGGTCACATTGGTGAGAGGCATTTCATTAGCAGCACACACCACATGTGCTTCCCATAAAAGGGTATGGGGTATAATCATGATAGTACCTTGCATGGTACTTATATAATAATATATGTAATATATTATATAATATATTAGTCCTGTTTGTACTTCTCTCTTTGAGTTATCCAACAACTCATATTTCTTTTCAACTTACTTTTTTTCAAAAAATTATGTATCCCAAATAGATTGATAATTAATGAATATCAGTAAAAGAAGATTAATCATTCATGAAAAATGTATTTATAAACTTATACAAAAAATAATTCCCAAACATTATGCACAGCACAATTTTGTCTGTTCATTATGTATTCCAAATAAATCAATAATTAATAACAATAATTAAGATTATAGATTCATGATTAATTAATAACTTATAAACTTTACAAAATAAATGCACAGCAGAATTTTAGATTTATTATCATCCCCTATTGATAATTTATGATGATAAAGAAAATTAATAAAACATGATAAATTAATAATGATAAAGATTAATAATACGTGATTAATTAATGATTTATAAACTCACCCTGGATTTCTTGCATGGTAGCAGATTTCTAGCCAAATTCAAAGTAACTGTTCCTAACCCCACTTCTCCTAGCGGTACTTCAACCTCGCCGATGGGGTCATTTCTTGAAAATCGATCATAATCCAACACTTGCATATAAAGTGTTCTCCCCATAAGCTTATTATGTGGATACCCCTCAAAGGTGAACACTTCATTCCATACTGGGTTAAGATTCTTTCTCTTGATTCTAGTCTCTAGTTTGTGTTTTTTATCAGGAAGGAGCAAAATTTTGACGAACGGATCACTAGTTCCAGTAAAATCCTTGGCTGGTAAACCAACAGCTTTTTGAATTCTCAAAGTCAATACCATATCTTCAGAGTTATAGTGTAGTGAAAAGAATATACATCCTAGTTGTTCTTTATTGGAGCTTTCTAAGGGGGGAGGGGGTGCGGGAGGAAGTTCGATCTCAGATATATTTGGCTGTGGTGCCTTGATCTCAAAGCTATGACTCGGTGGCGTTTTGAATTTAATCGATTTTCGATTCAACACAGGAGAATCGAGATCTGGGCTTGAATCGTACGGTAGAGCATCATGTTGTCTTAATGGTTGGTATTTTCTGGTCGTAGCTCGGTATTTAGTGCTGCTTTGAAGAGGCGTTGAGCTTGTAAGGCTTTCGGAGCTTGTACTTAGTTCCTCGGCTTTCTCCTCGTTGCCTTTCCAAAATTTATAACACCAAGAACACAGGACAACAACTGTGCACAGAGAGACGAAACTCGCAACTACAGGTGCTACTTTCCCTCCAAATTCTAAAAAGAAATATTTAATTATAAATTCAAGTTTTCAAATTTAAATCTCTCATAATAGTATGCTCACAGACGCGTAAAAATACAGGGTCCAATGAGTTTTAGTTATGGCAAAACGAAATACGCCTACAATAAACAAACATGGGCTTTAAATGAGAAACTTGGATGTCATTAATAAATATTCTTAATCAAAAAGAACAGCAGAGAACCCATTTCTATGTCAGTTTGTAGATTTCCCAAAGAAGCGCCAAAAAGTCCGATGGATTCATCTACACGATCGGTTACACCTTCAAAACACTTCAAAAGCTTCCCAAATTTTTATCGCTAAATTGTTTTCAAGTATCATACGAAGTTATAAACTAGGAATCTTGAAATTCTAATCTTAACTTGTATAGATCCCGAATGTTTGTTTTGGATTAACAAAACAAGAGTTATCGAAACGTGGTCATGTATAAAACTCATGTTTAGTGAGCAAGAATTATCCGTATTTTCCTGTACAAATCAATTTCCGTTTAAACTAAACATAAAAAATGAACAAATCTACACTACAGCTTAGTGCTAAAACATTCCAATCTAGTGGAAAATTACTAAATAATGAACTTGAATCTTTTTGGATCACAATAAGAGCTGAAGTTATTATCATACAATCGTGTTAAAAGCCTTAAAGTAACTACATTTTCGATCGTCCTGTTTAGAGTTGAGTTGCCTTACCGTTCGAATAGACAAAATCTTGGTCCAGCGCGCTGAAAATCATTTTCCCCTCCTTCTGTTAAAAGCTTCTAAACTCATTCATCTTATACAGATAAGCGATAAGTTTCGTGGTGTTTTGAACATTTCTCGTTAATTAAGTCACAACCTAACCGATCGCGGTTCGTAGATTTCAGTTTGAAAAATCTGCATAATTATTAAGCCCCAGGTCGTCAGGGTAATGACTTTGATTGACGCGTATTGCCGCCTATAGTATGCCCTTTTCCTTCTTTCTTTAAATAGATACAAGGTCATTGTAATTTTTAACACCAGGATATCCGTCGATGTGGGAATTCATTAGAGGAGGCAATTTGCGTCATATAACAATATAAGTGGTTTTCTAAAGACCTTGAGGGCGACCCGGCAGCCATACAGCTGTTGCTTGACTCTAGTTTCAGGAAACATGCTGAAGACCAAACTCTTAATTAAAACTTCATCTCTAAAAACTGTAATGATGAAGAGCACAGACTACTCTTTACATATGATGTTAAAAGATCTAAAGGATCCGTTATTATACTTGTAAATTTCCGCTTCCACCTTGGTAAGGAAAGATGCGTTTTTTATTCCCAGAAAACTTTTTAAAAATGGTTTTAACCCTCGCCTTTCACTCAATAAGAAACTATGACCCGTCTATTACTGTAAGTCGACGAGGAACTATCTTTCATCAAAAGAAAAAATGGTTTCGCCCTCCATTAGACTTTAGATTTTTACTGATGACCTTAACTCTGAAGCCCCATCCACCTCCCCAATAAAATATACCTCGTCCCTAACCTACCTAGACCCCACGTACGGTTCGGAAATAAATATAGGAAATCGCACGATCTCGAGTACAATTCGGAATTTATAGGTACGAGTGACGTTTTGAAAGTTTTCAAAGTTGGACGAGACTTTAAGGCGAGTACAATTTGAGAACTTTCAAAACATTACGAGTGTCTATGAATTCCGAATTGTACGAGAAGATTGTGCGATTTTTTGTTTATAATACACTCAACAAAATTGAAGAATTTAATTGGGACTTTACAGAGTACAATTTGGGATTTAATTGTACTCCTCTTGTCCAATCAGAATCGAGTAATTTTGTTGAGTGTACTATAATAAGATAAACAGTTTTAAACAAGAAAACATTTTGATCAAAAATAACAAGAGAGGCTCATCGGCCCTTAGACCATAGATGATTAATAATAATGATTAAATGCTATGACCAACTGCAGCAGACCCGCAACATATTGCCACACATATGGGCACACAGTAAAAGATCTGCGCACAGATCAAGGCGGGTTGCATACACCGAACAAGACCCACGCAGGCTCCAGGAGAAAGACCCGTACATACTGCAGGATCACACACAGTAAAAGATCTGCGCACAGATCAAGTCGTAACTTAAGTCGTAATATGCTATAAAAATCCACAGAGAGTCTGGAGTTAGCGCGCATCTACACCGACGTCGTAACACATGACAAGGTAGTGTACGTACCTTGAGGAAGAAAGCACGTCTCTAGCGCTCCTGCCACTTCGTTGTTATAGCAAGAGTTCAAGCTTTTACACTTCTCCTCGGTCATTATAGGCTCAGTTCCACATTAAATGCGCATGAAGGGATCGATCGCAAAGCATTCTGGAATATCTAGAGTAGGCAAATGACATTCACATCGACCTCAAATTATTTTGGCGTAAGGTTCTCCCATTTCAGACCACGTGTCATTCTCTTGAGAATATTATTTTTGTTTAGGCTCTCTCCTCTCCCCTCTTCAAAGTCATTGTCAAAAAGGCTGTCCCACTATGTAAATCTTAACTAAAAGATCGAAAGAAATTTCACGCTATAATTTGTTTATATTACTTTATAATGAGTAACTATAAATAAATAATGTAAATTAGTATGAACTTTACGTATGAACTTTACGTAAGGCTTGACATAACAAGATATGGCCCTCTTCCCATTTTTATCTAGCCCTCCATTCCTTCTATCTTCCAATGGCGATAATAATGTCTGATACAGTCAATGATAAATCTTGAAATAACAAGATCTAACTATCATCCTGTATTTCTTTAGTTATTTTCATCAGTCTCATATGCCTGCTTCTAAAATGAAACCGTACTCGAAGTTTGCAAGACATTGCGCGTGTTTTTAAATCTGCTTGCATGATCTTTCTGGAAATCAAGACGGCTTATCTCATTCTATCCGCCCATGTCCCACTAAAACTCGTTTCAATATCGAAGAGCAACCGTTTACTGTTTTGGGCAGAACTTCGTGGTATTTAAGTCTCCGTGTCATATGCAATAACGCCTGGGGGCATTTTCCCCATAGAGCAGAATTTGTATTTAGACTATGAAGAGAGTAAGAAGTAAACATCTCCCAGACATCGGTCACTACCCATGAAAATTATTTTGAAATCTATTTTTCAGAATTTAGATAGTAACTTCAATGACTATGTTTAGTTCCCGACTTGCGTAGAGTAAAATGTCTTCAAAGTCCGATGAGTTGATTGAATAGCTTTCATATAGTCTTCATAGATAAATTAAACTTTTAACAAAAAATGTAAAAAGACTAACATACTTCATGCTCTCCTGTACGTATACAATGACTGCTGGTATCGAGCATTTAGAGCAAGTGTGTATTAGCAATCACGTGACATTGCTTGTGGCGTAAATGTGTTTTTCGGCGTACAACGTTCACGACACTGACTGTATTAACTTGTTGGCTGCAAATATTTGATTGCGTGAAGAATAAGATACCATTTGTTGCCAAGGAGACTGTCCTTTACTCCGACGAAGGACTAACTGCCGAAACGTCAGTTTCTAAACATCACAAACCATACGGTGTATTAAGTTAAATCAATTCTCCTACAAGGAGCTGACCGGTGGTAGTCTCCTTTACAGCCGTTCTTAGTGACGGCCTAAAGTGGGGAGGGATTTTAGACCGACACTAAGAACGGCTGCAAAGGAGACTAAGGAAAAAAAGATAATGGAGGCTGTATGGCGAACTGCAAAAAGTAAGGGGCAAACAAAAAACAAGAAAGAAAAAAAGAAAATACAAAAGATGGATGCAAAAATAAAATGGAATGAGCTGACGAACCGACTGATGGACGGACGCAGACGTTATGGACTTCTCGATCACGGACGGATGAATGGATGGATGGATAGGACAGATGAAAATGGATAGATGAATGGATCGGAAATACAAAAAGAAGAAAAAAGGAAAAAAGAATAGATGAATTTGAAGACGGAATAGAATGGAATGAAACGACGGAAGGATGTTTTGATGGGATAAGAGGGGATGGATGAAAGTGGGATTGGACATGATAAATGAACGGAGTGAAGGCACGTCCATTTTCACTTCCCATACAAGTCTATTCTCAAAACCAATGTTATCAAATGTCTATTAAATACCATTGCCATCTATTTTTATCGATTGGGCACCCTGTGCTCTTTGTTGTTGACCTTCAGTTGAGATGGCGGAGAACGAAGCAGAAGCAGACAACGAGTCGAACCAGAACCAATCTGTGCAAGTCATAAGCACTGATAGCTACTCACAAACAGGACTCACTGATGTAGGTACAGAATGCGAGCCATTAGTGATTAGCGATAGAAAAGACGACGTTGAAGACGATCCTTACAATGATGCTTATAGGAATGGAAACTTTGGCATCAAACGAGGAAAAATCAACTTCACACGTGCAAAACGATGGAGCGTCGCTCACTTCTTCTCCGCTATAATCATGACTTCTTTCACGCTTTCCTGTGTTATTCTTCTGGGGAATAATCATAAATACTGGATCAGCAGCGACCTAAGGGACTGGTTCTCCGCCATTACTATCCTATGTTGTCTTCTTGGCCTGACCATGTCTTCTTGTAGCTGTTATCTGTCGAGTTCACTCGCTAAAATACGGAGACCTCTGTTTTTCCTGCTCCTTGTTCGTCTACTGGCTTTTCTCGAGCTTGTATTTATCGTGACAGGAATAAGCCTGACGATAGCGGTTGAATCTGAGGCTAAAGAAAGAAATCCCTGGAGAGAAAAGTACTACTACTACTGGACGACAGATAGTCCAAGGGATATCGCAGACAATTTCAAGTCCTTTGTAGTTCTCTGCAGTTTCCTTGTTATCTCTATGGTGGTCGAACTGATCATGGCAGGCGCTTGGTTGTTCCACTGGTGGAAATGTTGTGATGGTTGTGAAGCTCTGAAGTCTTTCTGCATCTTTGAGCCCGGGGAGCCACTAGCTTCAGGTGTCTCCGACCCTCCTACAGGCATTATCCACGAGTGTGCCTATGTGTGCTGGTCAATTTACAAGGTTGATTGGAACTTTATTATTTAGCAGAACAGGTAGATTAACTGGTTTTCCGTTGCATGATTTGTGCTTGCCCTATAGAAAGTATAAAAAATATGTAACTTGTGGGGCTGCGCATGATATTCTCTTCTTTAGAAAGTAAATATGAGTGAATGTAATGCAGGAAGTATTTTTAACGCACAGCTCTTCTTAGACTTCACATTAGAGAAGCACGGTGAAGTCACGCGATATACACCAGCCGAGTGCGTCAAAATTACTAGACAATTATCAAAAAAGAAAGCGTGCGTTGCCTTTATATTTGTTTCTTACTCACCCAAAACTTCAAAACTCAAGTTTTTTGGGCTTCCATCAATCAATAGAAACTTTGTTCTCAGACCATTGGAAATTTGAAGGATGGCAGCCAAAACACGAGAAGACGTGCACTGCATCTAAAAGAAACCCTCAAGATCTGAGATTTATGACTTGTTAATTATTCCGGTTTACCAATCGAATAATCTTGGGAGAGGATATTTGCATGTAAAGATATTTACTGTACGCAATGAAACGTTGATCGGTGTGCTGATGAGCTAAAAATAGTGCCGCAGTCTCTCCGTTTTCAATAGTAGAGTAACCACGAAAATTACCGGTCGGAGAGAATGGTTTTCCTAAAAATAAAGATAGATGATTATGAATTAAAGCATAATATTTAAAACTCAAAAAAATGAATTAGAAAACAAATTTTAACGTTATACCGTTAAGAACAGTTTGAGAACTATAATTAATATCTGCATGTCATAACACTGAAAGTGCGAGATTTAAATCAACTTTTCAGAGAATGTAAAACGTCAAAAAAAAAACATGAGGAAATATTAAATGTAATCAAGTTTCTTGTTAAAATACCAATATTTTTTTATGATTAACAATTCCAAAGCCAAATAAAGAAAATTTTAAATTCGGTCTTGTGAAATAATCCCTTTTAATGCACGTTTCATGTCCTTGAGTATCATTTCTTTTTCTACCAGTAACGGGTTGAAAAAGACGGACGGACGGGAAGGGATGGAATGGGATTGGATATGACGGATGAACGGAGTGATGGCAATTCAATTTCACTTTCCCACACGCTAGTGTATTCTCACAACCAATGTAATCAAATGTCTATTAAAGACCCATTGCCACTTACCGTGATGCACCGCGGTCACAGATGAATTTCGTGGTCCATGAAATTCAAAGATTCATATATTGAACAATAACTTCATATAAAATCCTTTTCCGACATAGCACCAAGGCACAAAATGATTCTTTTACATTATTTTACGGCTTTAGGGACTATTTATGAGCTTATTCAAAATGTTGGAATTATTTTTTCAGTTGAGACACGATTCAAAATGTAAACAAATTGTGATGCATCACGGTAAGTGGCAATGGGTCTTTAAAATACCATTGCTATCTATTTTTATCGATTGGGCACCCTGTGGTCTTAGTTGTTGACCTTCAGTTGAAATGGCGGAGCAGGAAGCAGAAGCAGACAACGAGTCGAATCAGAACCAATCTGTGCAAGTCACAAGCATCGATCGCGAAAGCTACTCACAAATAGAACTTGACGTAGGTACAGAATGCGAGCCATTAGTGATTAGCGATAGAAAAGACGACGTTGAAGACGATCCTTACCATGATGCTTATAGGAATGGAAACTTTGGCATCAAACGAGGAAAAATCAACTTCACACGTGCAAAACGATGGAGTGTTGCTCACTACGTCTCCGCTCTGATCACGACCTCTTTCACGCTTACCTGTGTTATTCTTCTGGGGGATCGCAGTCACGGGGTCGGCTACGAACTCAGACAAGGGTTTACTGCCATTACTATCCTATGTTGTGTTATTAGCCTGACCATGTCTTCTTGTAGCTGTTATCTGTTGAATTCGCTGGCTAAAATACGGAGACCTCTGTTTTTCCTGCTCCTAGTTCGTCTACTGGCTCTTCTCGAGCTTGTCTTTATCGTGACAGGAATAAGCCTGACGGTAGCGGTTGCATTTCATACAACCGAGGAGTCCTTTGCAGCTCTCTGCAGCTACCTTGTTATCTCTATGGTGGTGGAATTTATCCTGGCAGGCGCTTGGTTGTTCCACTGGTGGAAATGCTGTGATGGTTGCGACGCTCTGAAGTCTTTCTGCATATTTGAGCCCGGGGAGCCACTATAGCTTCAGGCGTCTCCAATCCTCGTACTGGTATTATCCACGAGTATGCCTACGTGTGCTGGTCAATTTACAAGGTTGATTGGTGATTGGAACTTTATTATTTAGCAGAACAAATAGATTAACTTGGTTTTCTGTTGCATGATTTGTGTTTGCCCTATAAAAAAGTATAAAAAGTTTGTAACTTGTGGGGCTGCGCAGCATATTCTATTCTTTAGAAAGTAAACACGAGTGAATGTAATGCAGGAAGTATTTTTAACACACAACTCTTCTTAGACTTCACACTAGAGAAACACGCGGTGAAGCCACGCGAAATAAACCAGCTGATTGCATCATTGAATCAGACAATCATGAAAACTGTAAGCGTCGCCTTTATATAAAGTTTCTCATTCATCCACAACTTCAAAACTCAAGTTTTTTTGGCTTCCATCAATCAATAGAAACTATCTTCTCAGACCGTTAGGAACTATTTGAAATCGTCAAGAAACCCTCAAGATTTCATGTCTTTTTAGTTATTCCGGTTTACCAATCGAATAATCTTAAGAGAGAATATTTACATGTAAAGACTGTACGCAATGAAACGTTGATCGGTGTGCTGAAGAACTGAATATATTGCAGTCTCTCCTGAATCCGTTTTCAATTCAGGATGACCACGAAAATTACCGGTCAGGGAGAATGGTTTTCCTAAAAATAAAGATAGATGATTATGAATTAAACCATAATATTTGTAACTCAAAGAAAATGAATGAAGAAATTAGTAAAATAAATCGAATTATACTTAAGAGTTGGATACCCTTTATTATATTAATATTTGCTTGTTCGTGAACTGAGAAAGCTTGAGGACTAACTTTTCAGAGCATGTAAAATAGATCGAAAAGAAGTTAATATTAATTTTTAAGATAATCAATTAAATTGCAAGCAAAATGAAAGAAACTTACAAATTAGTTGTAATAAATCATAATATAAACCAAGAGAATGTGAAGTAACTTACTTCATATTCTCTTGTAGAAACTTATAGAATAAAATATAAAAAAGATGAAATATAAGGAATTTCCTTGAGTATTAATCACTTTTTGGAGTATATTTGCATTATATGACAGCAAGTGAGAGGTCACGCGAGAGATCACGTGACAGTAGTAGAGGGAGAGCGAGTGGGTCGACATGCTGTGAGTTCGAGTAATGTTTGTTTTGGAAATAAAAAATATAAAAAGTTCCACACAGAACTACAGTTTGAGTGTATTTTTTAAAAATCGTGCAAGGAGATAATTTGTTTTAAAATGTCATGTAACTCATGTAGATTGGGGGGGGGATCAGTATCGTATCAGTATCAGTCCGAAAATAATGGATGGATGGATGGACAGATCGTTGGATTGATGGGTGGGTGAATGCCATGGGTTGACATTTTTAGTTCCCATAATCTCCTACTGTGCACCCTGTGGTCTTAGTGGACCTTCAGCTGAGTTAAGATGGCGGAAAAAGAAGCAAATAGCGAGTCGAACCAGAAACAATCTGTACAAGTCACAAGCATCGATAGTTACTCACAAACAGGACTCACTGACATAGGTACACAATGCGAGTGCGAGCCATTAGTGATTGTCGATAGAAAAGACGACGTTGAAGACGATCCTTACCATGATGCTTATAGGAATGGAAACTTTGGCATCAAACGAGGAAAAATC
The DNA here is from genome assembly GCF_029948245.1 of Actinia tenebrosa. NCBI lineage: Eukaryota > Metazoa > Cnidaria > Anthozoa > Actiniaria > Actiniidae > Actinia > Actinia tenebrosa. Next base: position 9,928,241 of record NW_028292576.1, on the reverse strand, counting down.
AACGTCACACGTGCAAAACGATGGAGTGTCGCTCACGTTTTCTCTGGTATGATCATGACCGCTTTCACGCTTACCTGTGTTATTCTTCTGGGGGATCGCAGTCACGGGGTCGGCTACGACCTTAGACAAGGGTTTACTGCCATTACTATCCTATGTTGTGTTATTAGCCTGACCATGTCTTCTTGCAGCTGTTATCTGTTGAATTCGCTCGCTAAAATACGGAGACCTCTGTTCTTTCTGCTCCTTGTTAGTCTACTGGCTGTTCTCGAGCTTGTCTTTATCGTGACCGGCATAGGCCTGACAATAGCGGTTGCATGTGATACAACCGAGGAGTCCTTTGCAGCTCTCTGCAGTTTCCTTGTTATCTCTATGGTGGTCGAACTGATCATGGCAGGCGCTTGGTTGTTCCACTGGTGGAAATGCTGTGATGGTTGTGAAGCTCTGAAGTCTTTCTGCATCTTTGAGCCCGGGGAGCCACTAGCTTCAGGTGTCTCCGACCCTCCTACAGGCATTATCCACGAGTGTGCCTACGTGTGCTGGTCAATTTACAAGATTGATTTAAGCTTTATTATTTAAAAGAACAAGTTTAGAGATAGCATTTTGTTTTTGGTGAAAAATATTTCGTTTTGACAAAATACCAATGATAATACTTAGAAATTTTCGATGTGACAAACAATGCATTGCGCGCCTAGATTCCAAATCACCTGGTGTTGGGCACGATGTTTTCTTCTTTAGAAAGTGAAATGTCATTAGTGCAAGTCTTTTTTGACTCTTCTACCATGAGGAAATATATCTTGTTGCGTCACGCAATGTATCATAGGAAACCTAGTAATTTCTGTTGAGAGTTGTAAAAATGAAGACATTGGACATTTGATTTAGTTTAAAAAATCGCCATACATTTTCTCTTGGTTTATTTTTCACTCGGGATTCAGCACCAAATACTGAAGCGAAAACGTATGGGGATTTTTGGAGCTTAAATGTTGTAATGGTTCGCACTCGTTCACATGGACCAAAACAGGACCTTTTGGATGATAAAACAATTGAACGAGGCAGTAATACAATAGATTCTTTCTATAATTGTTTGACACTCAAAGGTTCTTTTGGTTCTTTTTGCAGTAGACAATCACTTCAAACAATTTAGAATCTAAAAGCCATTAAAATATTTCTTTCCCGGCTTCCCTCAGCTGGGAATTACACCCAGTCCTCAAAACTACACCGGTACCCACAGATTCCTGCGGAATCGAGTAGTTATGCGTGCATTTTTACACCACTGAGTTGGGTGGGTGGGGGAAAGAAATGTGCGAGTCCCAAAAATAAAGATATGCGAAATGGATTCTAAACTCTAGTGGTAGGATAATTCTTGATTCTGACTCCCCTTAGTTACCGTTGCTATGTCTCACAAGCTCAACAAATTCAGGCTAGAAATCACCGAATTTAAAACTCTGATCACGGAAACTTGATTATAAATTGCAAATTAGTAAAATTAAGTGTCCATGCTTGAAACTCAAGGGTAATTCCTTCATATTATCTTTATCAATACAGTATCTTTATTTCACAAAAGTATACTCGCGAAATTTTTGGTATACTCGGAAAGAACGAACATTTATTTTCTCACTCAAACTCTTCTAAATTCTTAGAAAACGTGCTGAAAGGCACGCATGCGCAAAGGTTTTTCTCTAGTGTCCTAAGTGTGTAGTTGTTTGTTAATATCCACATATTACTTTTCATGCGCAATATCATCATCATCATCATCCGTTCTTGCAGCGCTATGAGTTGTATGAGGCTTAAAGATCATGTGCTTAAACCCACTAATGTGCTTAATTAAAACCCACTAATGTGCATAAACCCACTAATGTGCATAAACCCACTAATGTGCATAAACCCACTAATGTGCGAAACACTTACGCACACTCACACACACGCGCACGATCAAAGGTGAACGGTTATTCGTAATAACTGCCATAATTTTGCTACCAGTATAAATTTATTGCAAACAATTCTTTGCTTCAAATTAATTCTAAACATTTTAAAACCTGATTTTAGATCTTAATCAAATTTATGTCAAATGTAGTCAACTGTTTTGCTTTAATCAAGAGCCAATCAATCAAAAATACAAGTTTACTGGTTGCCATGACAATTACTTCCCCGCTACGCCACGTGGAGGCTACCGTTCATCGTAGCGGATTTTCCCACTCTGTATAAACCAACAGAGGGGTGTCCAATTGGGGTGTTGTGAAGCCGACAAATCACAAGCCATACTAGAATTTATAGGCAAGGTCCTGTAGACCGCCTTGAGAACCAAACGCTAAGTTTTTAGGGGATCATCACCACTAGCTAATACTAGCGGTACCAACTAACAGCGGCAAGGTGGGGGTTACTCCACAACTAACCGACACACACACTCGAATGCGCGCGCAAACGCTGCATGTCTTTATTTCATTTTTATTCAGTAAAATCAATCCTTAACCCATATTAAAACCATAGCGAAAAGTAGGGGAGAAGGGAATTAACAATTGCCTGATTACAACCATGCTAAACTGTCTACACTGTCTAAACCCTGATAGATATATAAATACACATGCTACCGAAAATCAGCCGAATCAAGTCCGAAATGTAAGTCCTAAGATCGGAGATATCCGAAAGATCTCCGAAAGCCGTACCAAAACCCTATTTCTTAGAAGAGAAGCAGACAGTGGAGATAGCCAAAAGATCTCCCGGAGAAAGAAAGCTTAACTATCCTATTATGTAGTTGAAGTTCATAAAAACTAGCTGGAGATATCCGAAAGATCTCCAGAACCTAAAACCAAGTTCGAAAAAATCGCCAGTTAAAACTTATTTACACAAAATCCTTATCCTGAAATCGCACATCACGAAAATACCACAGAGAAAATCGCAGCCGAAAAAAATGAAGGGCCAAAATTAACGTCAAAAAGAAAAAACACCGAAAAAAATGTCGAATTGGAAATGGAAGCCAATTGAAATGGAGGCCCGAAACAGCATCAACAATAAACTAGAACAGACTCACGGTTTTCCTGAATTCCATGCAGACTCGATGACCAGACTGGAACCATAAAGGTGAATTACAACTTCTGAGGGATTTCATTCTGGTACATATACATGTACAGTTCATTGTCTATATACTGGAGCAATAAATGTGAATACAAGTTCTGAGGGATGTCATTCTGGTATCCAAGTTTGCACAGTTCATTGTCTATATACTGGAACCATAAAGGTGATTACAGAAGCTCGGTTCTACACGTACAGTTTATGATGCTGGAACCATAAGGTGAGTTAAATTCAATATTCCATATTCACAAGTATACCCTGAAATACAAAGATTTGTAGAATGAGTTGGATTGGTGGATGGAGGGGGGGGGGGGGGGGGGGGGGGGAACAAGAGATTTTGGGTGTGGTTGGAGGATATATTTGTCCCTCTGTTACTGCATTCATGGTAATTTACGAAAGTTTCACTCAACCACTCTTCCCTCATCAAGTACAATGGCAACCCTACATAGATGGTATTAATCTATATACAGGTATTCCAAAAACGGCCCTAGTAAAGATTTTGTTGCATCTTGCACTATAAGTGATGTGAATCCAATTAGCAAAAGGTCACAATGATATGAAAATTTTACCAAACTTTATCTGCATGTTTCTCCAATATACGTTGTTGTGCTGACATTATTTACAGATGATGAATATACAAAGATGCAACAAAACCTTTACGATCCTAATAGCTGACTTTACCTCTAAAAAATTTTAAGATATACTTACATTGATTTCCTTGCCAAAAGAGTGTGATATCTCCATGGGGCATTTTCAGTGATATCATATCGTAACCTAAAATTGATAAAATAGATCTATGTTAAATATATTGTCAAAAATATACCCTTGTATTATCTACTTTGAGTATGTTTTCTCATTAGATTGGGTATGTTTTTGCATTATTTTGAGGGTATTCCCCAGGCATGTAGTTCTAGGGGCTCCTTACACCTTGAACAACGTGATGTTTTTAAGCTTTTCTTTGACTCGTCATCCATGGTTGACTTCTGAATCTTTTTTCTTTTCTTATTTCATTAAATGTCAGTGCTATAAATAACCACTGAAATCACTATCCATCAAAGTATTTATATTCTCACCTCTCCAGATATGGTGGGAATCTATTTTCAATATCAGCTTCACATTCCATCATTCAGCCTTTTTTCTCATCTGTAAAACAAAGTTCAACATACTAAGTTCTCTCTTTCTTATTTCTTCAAAAATAATACATGAAATTCACAAGCATTATGGTACATATTACTTTTGACAGAATAGATAATTACCTCAAAAGTTTGTGGTTACACTGCTTATCTAGTATAGGGTGCCTTTTAAATCTGAAAATAACTGAAAAAATATCCAAGAAGTAGTTGAAGCCCATTATTTACACTGGGTTTGAATCCCAGTGACTATGAAAGCTGATTTATGTCACGCTCAAATACACCTGCTACTTTACCACTCAATACTCTGATAAACAAGGGGTTGAATCCCTGTTGCTTTGGAAACTGACTCTGACTCTCCACACTTTGATAAACAAGGGTTTGAATCCCTGTTGCTATGGAAACTGATGCTCACTCTCAATACTCTGATAAAGAAGGGTTTGAATCCCTGTTTCTTTGGAAACTGATGCTCACTCTCAATACTCTGATAACAAGGGTTTGAATCCCTATTGCTTTGGAAACTGACTCTGACTCTCAATACTCTGATAAACAAGGGTTTGAATCCCTGTTGCTATGGAAACTGATTCTCACTCTCAATACTCTGATAAACAAGGGTTTGAATCCCTATTGCTTTGGAAATTCATGCTCACTCTCAATGCTCTGATAAACAAGGGTTTGAATCCCTGTTGCTTTGGAAACTGAATCTCACTCTCAATACTCTGATAACAAGGGTTTGAATCCCTATTGCTTTGGAAACTGACTCTGACTCTCAATACTCTGATAAACAAGGGTTTGAATCCCTGTTGCTTTGTAAACTGACTCTCACTCTCAATACTCTGATAAACAAGGGTTTGAATCCCTATTACTTTGGAAACTGACTCTGACTCTCAATACTCTGATAAACAAGGGTTTGAATCCCTGTTGCTATGGAAACTGATTCTCACTCTCAATACTCTGATAAACAAGGGTTTGAATCCCTATTGCTTTGAAAACTGACTCTCATTCTCAATACTCTGATAAACAAGGGTTTGAATCCCCATTGCTTTGGAAACTGATGCTTATTGTGGACACTCTGGAAAACACTTGTTTGCATTGAATGGCCATTCCTATTTAAACCAATGCTTAATGAAATATATACTCTGAAATGAATTACCATTTATTGAAATGAGTACGTACACGAATAATCATCATTAATCGGACATGAAAATATGCATAGGATTACCATGATAAACTGTTTTATGATATTATGAATCTACATAAATACAGTGTGAAATTAATAAGGTCATCTAACAATGATGTCGATATGCTTTGAAATTATATATGAGTAATTACAGTACACAAATAGTTGGTGTGTATTGAAGAACAATACATGCATTGGAATTACATTATAAACTGCTTTACGATATTAGGGATCTACATCAATACAAGTGACTATACACCTATGCATCGGAATAATTTGATAAAGATTACGAATTTACATAAATAAAGTGCGTAAATAAATATCGGCCATCGAACATGTACACATGCATCAGAATTATATGAAACTACTATAAGATATATTCCCAAGCTATATAAATAAAGTGTGTAAATAAATATCGGCCATCAAAAATGTACATATGCATCGGAATTACCTAAAACTACTGTAAGATATACCCCCAAGCTACATAAATAAAGTGCGCAAATAAATATCGGCCATCGAACATGTACACATGCATCAGAATTATATGAAACTACTGTGAGTTTTTACGGATTTACATAAATAAAGTGCGCAAATAAATATCAGCCATCGAACATGTACACATGCCTCGGAATTACATAAAACTACTGTAACTTTTTACGGATTTACATAAATAAAGTGCGTAAATAATTATCGGTCATCGAACATGTACATATGCCTCGGAATTACCTAAAACTACTGTAAGATATACCCCCAAGCTACATAAATAAAGTGCGCAAATAAATATCAGCCATCGTACATGTACACATGCATCAGAATTATATATAACTACTGTGAGTTTTTACGGATTTACATAAATAAAGTGCGCAAATAAATATCGGCCATCGAACATGTACACATGCCTCGGAATTACATAAAACTACTGTAACTTTTTACGGATTTACATAAATAAAGTGCGTAAATAATTATCGGTCATCGAACATGTACATATGCCTCGGAATTACCTAAAACTACTGTAAGATATACCCCCAAGCTACATAAATAAAGTGCGCAAATAAATATCAGCCATCGTACATGTACACATGCATCAGAATTATATATAACTACTGTGAGTTTTTACGGATTTACATAAATAAAGTGCGCAAATAAATATCGGCCATCGAACATGTACATGCCTCGAAATGACATAAAACTACTGTAACTTTTTACGGATTTACATAAATAAAGTGCATAAACAATTATCGGTCATCGAACATGTACATATGCCTAGGAATTACATGAAACTACTATAAGATATACATAGTACATATGCCTCGGAATTACATGAAACTACTATAAGATATACCCCCAAGCTATATAAATAAAGTGCGTAAATAAATATCGGCCATCGAACATGTACATATGCCTCGGAATTACATGAAACTACTATAAGATATACATAGTACATATGCCTCGGAATTACATGAAACTACTATAAGATATACCCCCAAGCTATATAAATAAAGTGCGTAAATAAATATCGGCCATCGAACATGTACAAATGCACCGGAATTACATAAAACTACTATAAGGTATTCCCCCCAAGCTATATAAATAAAGTGCGCAAATAAATATCGGCCATCGAACATGTACAAATGCACCGGAATTACATAAAACTACTATAAGATATACCCCCAAGCTACATAAATAAAGTGCGTAACTAAATATCAGTCATCGAACATGTACATATGCATCAGAATTATATAAAACTACTATAAGATATACCCCCAAGCTATATGAATAAAGTGCGTAAATAAATATCGGCCATTGAACATGTACATATGCCTCGGAATTACCTAAAACTACTATAAGATATATCCCCAAGCTACATAAATAAAGTGCGCAAATAAATATCGGCCATCGAACATGTACATATGCCTCGGAATTACATGAAACTACTATAAGATATACCCCCAAGCTACATAAATAAAGTGCGCAAATAAATATCGGTCATCGAACATGTACAAATGCACCGGAATTACATAAAACTACTATAAGATATTCCCCCCAAGCTATATAAATAAAGTGCGCAAATAAATATCGGCCATCGAACATGTACATATGCATCGGAATTACCTAAAACTACTATGAGATTTACCCCCAAGGTATATAAGTAAAGTGCGTAAATAATTATCGGTCATCGAACATGTACATATGCCTAGGAATTACATGAAACTACTATAAGATATACCCCCAAGCTATATAAATAAAGTGCGTAAATAAATATCGGCCATCGAACATGTACAAATGCACCGGAATTACATAAAACTACTATAAGGTATTCCCCCCAAGCTATATAAATAAAGTGCGCAAATAAATATCGGCCATCGAACATGTACAAATGCACCGGAATTACATAAAACTACTATAAGATATACCCCCAAGCTACATAAATAAAGTGCGTAACTAAATATCAGTCATCCAACATGTACATATGCATCAGAATTATATAAAACTACTATAAGATATACCCCCAAGCTATATGAATAAAGTGCGTAAATAAATATCGGCCATTGAACATGTACATATGCCTCGGAATTACCTAAAACTACTATAAGATATATCCCCAAGCTACATAAATAAAGTGCGCAAATAAATATCGGCCATCGAACATGTACATATGCCTCGGAATTACATGAAACTACTATAAGATATACCCCCAAGCTACATAAATAAAGTGCGCAAATAAATATCGGTCATCGAACATGTACAAATGAACCGGAATTACATAAAACTACTGTAACTTTTTACGGATTTACATAAATAAAGTGCGTAAATAATTATCGGTCATCGAACATGTACAAATGCACCGGAATTACATAAAACTACTATAAGATATTCCCCCCAAGCTATATAAATAAAGTGCGCAAATAAATATCGGCCATCGAACATGTACAAATGCACCGGAATTACATAAAACTACTATAAGATATACCCCCAAGCTACATAAATAAAGTGCGTAACTAAATATCAGTCATCCAACATGTACATATGCATCAGAATTATATAAAACTACTATAAGATATACCCCCAAGCTATATGAATAAAGTGCGTAAATAAATATCGGCCATTGAACATGTACATATGCCTCGGAATTACCTAAAACTACTATAAGATATAACCCCAAGCTACATAAATAAAGTGCGCAAATAAATATCGGTCATCGAACATGTACATATGCCTCGGAATTCGCTAAAACTACTATAAGATATACTCCCAAGCTACATAAATAAAGCGCGTAAATAAATATCGGTCATCGAACATGTACATATGCATCGGAATTACCTAAAACTACTATAAGATTTACCCCCAAGGTATACAAGCAAAATGCGCAAATAAATATCGGTCATCGAACATGTACATATGCATCAGAATTACCTAAAACTACTATAAGATATACCCCCAAGCTATATAAATAAAGTGCGTAAATAAATATCGGCCATCGAACATGTACATATGCCTCGGAATTACCTAAAACTACTATAAGATATATCCCCAAGCTACATAAATAAAGTGCGCAAATAAATATCGGCCATCGAACATGTACATATGCCTCGGAATTACATGAAACTACTGTAAGATATACCCCCAAGCTACATAAATAAAGTGCGCAAATAAATATCGGTCATCTAACATGTACATATTCATCGGAATTACCTAAAACTACTATAAGATATACTCCCAAGCTACATAAATAAAGTGCGTAAATAAATATCGGGCATCAAACATGTACATATGCCTAGGAATTACATGAAACTACTATAAGATATACCCCCAAGCTATATAAATAAAGTGCGTAAATAAATATCGGCCATCGAACATGTACAAATGCACCGGAATTACATAAAACTACTGTAACTTTTTACGGATTTACATAAATAAAGTGCGTAAATAATTATCGGTCATCGAACATGTACAAATGCACCAGAATTACATAAAACTACTATAAGATATTCCCCCCAAGCTATATAAATAAAGTGCGCAAATAAATATCGGCCATCGAACATGTACATATGCATCGGAATTACCTAAAACTACTATGAGATTTACCCCCAAGGTATATAAGTAAAGTGCGTAAATAATTATCGGTCATCGAACATGTACATATGCCTAGGAATTACATGAAACTACTATAAGATATACCCCCAAGCTATATAAATAAAGTGCGTAAATAAATATCGGCCATCGAACATGTACAAATGCACCGGAATTACATAAAACTACTATAAGGTATTCCCCCCAAGCTATATAAATAAAGTGCGCAAATAAATATCGGCCATCGAACATGTACAAATGCACCGGAATTACATAAAACTACTATAAGATATACCCCCAAGCTACATAAATAAAGTGCGTAACTAAATATCAGTCATCCAACATGTACATATGCATCAGAATTATATAAAACTACTATAAGATATACCCCCAAGCTATATGAATAAAGTGCGTAAATAAATATCGGCCATTGAACATGTACATATGCCTCGGAATTACCTAAAACTACTATAAGATATATCCCCAAGCTACATAAATAAAGTGCGCAAATAAATATCGGCCATCGAACATGTACATATGCCTCGGAATTACATGAAACTACTATAAGATATACCCCCAAGCTACATAAATAAAGTGCGCAAATAAATATCGGTCATCGAACATGTACAAATGCACCGGAATTACATAAAACTACTGTAACTTTTTACGGATTTACATAAATAAAGTGCGTAAATAATTATCGGTCATCGAACATGTACAAATGCACCGGAATTACATAAAACTACTATAAGATATTCCCCCCAAGCTATATAAATAAAGTGCGCAAATAAATATCGGCCATCGAACATGTACAAATGCACCGGAATTACATAAAACTACTATAAGATATACCCCCAAGCTACATAAATAAAGTGCGTAACTAAATATCAGTCATCCAACATGTACATATGCATCAGAATTATATAAAACTACTATAAGATATACCCCCAAGCTATATGAATAAAGTGCGTAAATAAATATCGGCCATTGAACATGTACATATGCATCGGAATTACATAAAACTACTATAAGATATATCCCCAAGCTACATAAATAAAGTGCGCAAATAAATATCGCTCATCGAACAGGTACATATGCCTCGGAATTCGCTAAAACTACTATAAGATATACTCCCAAGCTACATAAATAAAGCGCGTAAATAAATATCGGTCATCGAACATGTACATATGCATCGGAATTACCTAAAACTACTATAAGATTTACCCCCAAGGTATACAAGCAAAATGCGCAAATAAATATCGGTCATCGAACATGTACATATGCATCAGAATTACCTAAAACTACTATAAGATATACCCCCAAGCTATATAAATAAAGTGCGTAAATAAATATCGGCCATCGAACATGTACATATGCCTCGGAATTACCTAAAACTACTATAAGATATATCCCCAAGCTACATAAATAAAGTGCGCAAATAAATATCGGTCATCGAACATGTACATATGCCTCGGAATTACATGAAACTACTGTAAGATATACCCCCAAGCTACATAAATAAAGTGCGCAAATAAATATCGGTCATCTAACATGTACATATTCATCGGAATTACCTAAAACTACTATAAGATATACTCCCAAGCTACATAAATAAAGTGCGTAAATAAATATCGGGCATCAAACATGTACATATGCCTAGGAATTACATGAAACTACTATAAGATATACCCCCAAGCTATATAAATAAAGTGCGTAAATAAATATCGGCCATCGAACATGTACAAATGCACCGGAATTACATAAAACTACTGTAACTTTTTACGGATTTACATAAATAAAGTGCGTAAATAATTATCGGTCATCGAACATGTACAAATGCACCAGAATTACATAAAACTACTATAAGATATTCCCCCCAAGCTATATAAATAAAGTGCGCAAATAAATATCGGCCATCGAACATGTACATATGCATCGGAATTACCTAAAACTACTATGAGATTTACCCCCAAGGTATATAAGTAAAGTGCGTAAATAATTATCGGTCATCGAACATGTACATATGCCTAGGAATTACATGAAACTACTATAAGATATACCCCCAAGCTATATAAATAAAGTGCGTAAATAAATATCGGACATCGAACATGTACAAATGCACCGGAATTACATAAAACTACTATAAGGTATTCCCCCCAAGCTATATAAATAAAGTGCGCAAATAAATATCGGCCATCGAACATGTACAAATGCACCGGAATTACATAAAACTACTATAAGATATACCCCCAAGCTACATAAATAAAGTGCGTAACTAAATATCAGTCATCCAACATGTACATATGCATCAGAATTATATAAAACTACTATAAGATATACCCCCAAGCTATATGAATAAAGTGCGTAAATAAATATCGGCCATTGAACATGTACATATGCCTCGGAATTATCTAAAACTACTATAAGATATATCCCCAAGCTACATAAATAAAGTGCGCAAATAAATATCGGTCATCGAACATGTACATATGCCTCGGAATTCGCTAAAACTACTATAAGATATACTCCCAAGCTACATAAATAAAGCGCGTAAATAAATATCGGTCATCGAACATGTACATATGCATCGGAATTACCTAAAACTACTATAAGATTTACCCCCAAGGTATACAAGCAAAATGCGCAAATAAATATCGGTCATCGAACATGTACATATGCATCAGAATTACCTAAAACTACTATAAGATATACCCCCAAGCTATATAAATAAAGTGCGTAAATAAATATCGGCCATCGAACATGTACAAATGCACCGGAATTACATAAAAATACTGTAAGATATACCCCCAAGCTACATAAATAAAGTGCGTAAATAAATATCGGTCATCGAACATGTACAAATGCATCGGAATTACATAAAACTACTATAAGATATACCCCCAAGCTACATAAATAAAGTGCGCAAATAAATATCGGTCATCTAACATGTACATATGCATCGGAATTACCTAAAACTACTATAAGATATACTCCCAAGCTACATAAATAAAGTGCGTAAATAAATATCGGGCATCGAACATGTACATATGCATCTGAATTACATAAAACTACTGTAAGATATACCCCCAAGCTACATAAATAAAGTGTGTAAATGATTATCGGTCATCGAACATGTACATATGCATCGGAATTACATAAAAAAGTACTGTAAGTTATTAAGGATTTACATAAATAAAGTGCGCAAATAATTATTGGTCATCGAAAATGCATATAAGAATGGTTTTTCAAAATCTAAAAAGGAGTTTGACTCAGTTGTTACCTCCCTAGAAAAACTTGCTGTTTTAAAGAAAAAGAAAATGTTTTGCCGAAAAAGATTGACCGGAATATTAAGAAAGCTGAAGAAAACTTGAAAAAGACGAGTACGAGATATATATATATACAAGAACCTTTTGAAATTCAAAAAGAAAAAAAGCGAAAATTACAAAATATTTTTTCGCGCCAAAACGTTTTACCTGGTTTTGCTGCAAACCTTTTAACACCGAATCCTAAAGACAAGAAACCCTGAAATAAAATGAAAAGGAAAAATAAGAAATTTTGTAATGATAAAATTGTATCTTATCAAGTAAGCCTAAAAGTTTCTAAATATTAGAATATCGAACTAGTTTTTAGCTAGTTATATCTAAATATTAGAATATTAATTGTTCTTTTGAAGTTTGTTTTGAAAATTCGGATGTTTTACAAACACGGGTAAAAAGAGCGGGAAAATTATGATATAGTAAAAGAATAGTAAAACTTCAAAAATGTTTGCTAAAACTCCACAAATTCACTCAAAAATTACTTTTCATCAACAATACTTTAATATCTATAAACACTATTATTTATTCCAGGTTTAATTCTCCAACTTGAATGCTTAACTGTTCTGAATTGAAGCTGCAAACGAACCACTTTACTTTGGAAAAAAATACCGAAAAAAACTTTCGTAGACAAAATATTAGCTTTAGTATTTCTGTGCATTAACAAATTTTGCTTAAAGAAGTTTTTGAAACAATAAACGAGCAAAAAAGTTTCAATTTTCCCCTTGCACGTGTGGTCCTTCAAAGTCGACCAACTTTCTTCTCAAAATTTTCAGTTCTCCTTGAAATATTAATTCTTCTTGATACGGAAAAAACCTTTAGGCATTCTTTGACAACAGTTCTAAGTCTTTGCAGGTAATTTTGGACGTTTTTGAGGTAAAAACAGCTGTTTTTAGAAGCACAAATTGTATATCATGACTTACCTAGTCGACGTTCAAGCAGCAAGTGCGGGAATAAGATTCGCAACACCTTAAAAACCTGTTTCATGCCAGGATGATCAACCAACCAATCGAAAGGCTCTTCGAAGTTAATTATGTCATAATTAACCAATAAGAAAACATTTCAAAATCAACGATGAATCACCAACCAATGGGAACAATGGACTCCTGTCAATCAAAATTTGCACGTTTGCACGGTTTCTTGACGCTCACTGTGAACGTTTGCTTGACCGTGCATGATAAGTATGAATGAAATTTCCTTTCAGAGTTTGTCTTAGTGTAAAAAGTGAAAGAGAATGTTATCGTTAGAATTATCTAACATAATAATGATTGAAAAGTTTATCAAAACGAGCTGTAAACCTATTTTTCCATTCATAAGAGAGTTGCAAACACGGCTGCTGTTTCACGTGATCAGGTCGTGGTATGTTTGGTGCACTGCGTGCTGGACTGAGAGGGGAGGGGAGCAAAAAAGGTTGTCTTTCTCGCTAATTAAAAATAAAAAGAAACGAATCTGTTTATGGGTTTTAGTTAATTATTGATTCATTACTTAAGGCCAAATAGAAGATAAAGTCCATATTCATATCCGCAAAATGCTGGAAAGGCGTTAAGACTAGGGGAAAAAAACGATCTTAAGGTAAACCTCACCGCCACCCCCAAAGGCATATCATGACCTGGCCCTCACGTCCCTCCTAACCAAAAATCAAAACTTAAATAAAAATGAATAGAAATAAAAAAACCATGAACAATGGTTTGGAACTACTGGATACTGGTTATTTTGCTATATTTCCTGTCATTTATTATTGATAATTTTTTGTTATTATCTTTAATTGATTGTGAAATACACGCAACCTCGAGAAAACAGTCTATTGACTCGTATACCATTCTTTTATCTTTTCCGAAATGCGCGCGCGCTGTCAAAAGTATCGCGTGCTCGACTTCGAAAACAAGGCATTTTCGGGCAAGATTTTACGCGCGCTAGGCACGCTATGGAAAACAAATATGAAACTTTTAAATTATGATAATTTGAAGTTCCTTTCAGTTTGGGAGCAGGATTAAAACTTTTTGAAAGAATATGGCTCAATTCGGTAAAATCTTTTTTTTTTTCAAGGGTATACTTTGCACGAAAATGCCTTATTTCCATGTCTGCGCCTGCAATATTCATAAGAAACCTTGCGCATTTCGGAAATAGCTATTCTTTTAGAGCCTGTAAGGCAGCTCGCGCACAGCCGACGATTGCGCTCGCGGTGTCAGTTTTTCTCCGATCACGAATTTGTATCTTTTTGAAAAGTGATACTAGCCCTCGTGAAGGAATAAAGTAAAAGTCCGAAAACACTAGCAATCATTTGGTATCTGTTTAATCCCTTATATCTATTTTATAAAAGACTGAAAACGTTGGATGGCCTTGTCGGCCATGTCTTGGGGTTTTTTTTGGCATTAAAATTGTGTGCGCGTGTTTTAAAAAAACGTTATTTTAACGTTATGACGCGTGATACATCGGACTGTGAACGTTCCACGAAACAAATCGTTAAGGATGGAGAGTCTTGAAGAAAAACGTTACAATTACAGGTAGTGTTTAATTCACGTGTTATGATAAAACTTTCATCAACTAAAGCTTTTTCGTTACGGTTATACGGTGCATGTTTGTCCTTATGCAATTATTTCGGCTTCTGTCAATCAAATGGATGGTTTTAAAGCAAACCATTGGTCAACATAAGATACACTGAACTTCAAGATTTTTGAAAAAAAGTGAATCTTTGCATTTTTATATTGATTCTGGAAAATAAAAATAATTAGACTTTTCCTAGCACAATTATGCCGCAAGTTTTGCACCTGACTGAATAGTTTATGTTATTAATGTTGTTGTTGATATATTTTAGAAGAACTTTGAGCCAGCTTTATAACGACAAGTGGGACAACAACTGGAAGGACATTCTGCCAAAGGCACCTGAAAAACCAAGCGATGAGACAGGAGTCTGGAGACTAATAGATGATGCATCTGATTGGAAGGTAGTGGAACAGTTATATCATATTTGGTGGAATTCATTGGCCAATCAAATCTAATAGAAGGACAGGGGCGATAGAGGGGTATCGTCCAGGATTTTCGTTTTAGGAGGGGGTGCACCATTCGCTTGCAAACTTAATAATGCAGTAGATATCAGCTCATCTGGGGGGGGGGGGGGGGGGACTGCTCCCCCTGCACCACTCCCTAGATCCACCCCTGAAGGGAGAGGCCATGGAGAGTATCGTTGGATATCTGCATTTCAAGTATCCCTCCACGTTTTATTGCTGCGTTGAAAGTCATAGTTGTTTTTATTTCTGTTCTTATCCTTGTAGCTGTTCTCATCACCACGTTGCTAATCTGTTTTTTAATTTCATTTTTCTCATAAGGACATTTCCGAAAACGTTGCTAAGATCCCAAAATTACGTCAACGACACTGCTGCCATTCAAGTGAAAGGAAGAGTGGCAAAAAACGCTGCCATGACAATTTTAAAAAACTTATGATATTATTCAAGGTCAGTGGTGTTTGACTACCATTTACAGGGGTAGATCTGGGATTTTGTTCAGGGAGGGGTACTGCGCACAAAGTTAACCCAGGGAGGGATGCACCCCTTAGAATCAAAGGGAAAAAAACGGTATTGGTTATCTTTGAAGTAGAGGCACAACAGATAATGATTATGAGCTTCATAGTTGAACAGCAATGTTTGACAAAAAGTTTCATTTTTTGTCACTGCAGAATAAGGAAAGAAGAAATCTGATAAAAACGAATGAAAAAATCAATCCATTGTTACAAGAAAAAACAGCCAAAGTAATGGTTGACAAGTCGGTACAGACAGATGAAGATGCCAATGATGGCTTGTTCCTAGTTATATTATAAACAAAAGAAGTAACCATTTCTGGAGTACACACCATATATCCGTGAAACAAAACCAAAGATTTATTGTCTAATTGCAGCTATTGTGCTGTGTGCAGTTATGATGCATGCAGGGATTGGCAAAACACCAGAGAAGTGTTAGGAGAAGCACAACACGTAGCGGAGTGCTTTTCGACACTTCTTGAGTGTTCTGCTGATCCCCAAGTGCTTTATAACTCCACACAGCACAGCAAGCAAGTTTTTTATATCTTTTATAAAATGCAAAGGGCGCGTGCTTGCTGTGTACTCTCATAAAGCACACACTCCCAACCAATGAGAATGCAAGATTTAAAACAGTTATTTTATAAAACTATATAGTTGATAACTAAATACTGTTAAGTTTTACTTGGCTAGTAATTGATTCACTGATATAGTGCAAGCACTCTAGATGGATGTCATTCCCTTATTACTTTTTCCTTTAGGCTTCTAAAAAACCTTTCCTTTATCATTTCCTTGAGTATTGTTTCTTAAACTTTACACCAACATTATATCCTTACAACTCAAAAAAGAACCTCCCAAAAAGGTCCCAATATATAAATAACTTATTGGAATCAAAAAATTTACAATTTAATAGAGCTTGAAAACTATATATTTGCAATTAAGTGTAATCTCTAAAGTGTTTTATCATTTACAAGAGCTCTTGAAGGAACTTGAATGAAACAAATTCATCACTAGTTTAAGCAATTATTTTGTAAGTGAAATGTAATTTTCGAAAAATCTTTTCAAAATGAGATTTATTTTTCAGATTACCAAGAAATTGAAAAACCTACTTCATTTGTACAACATTCTTTTTTGTCCTTCTCTTTTCATAATCTCTAAATAATAAAGGTGGAGATACTGGCTGCAGCTCTTTCCGTCTTTGTCTGGCTTCTCTGTGTTTCTTAGAGACAGGTGGTACCCACGGCATTGGGTTAATGTAGCTGGGTGTAGGATAAGACACCCAATCATAGTAGCTCTTCAATACTCCATGTCCGCAGCTATAAGATTCTCCCTTTTGTTGACTTTTAGACTTTTTAAGCCATTCTTCAAATGCATGTTCACATTTCATCCTTTTTTCCACTTCTTTTTCTTTCTTTTTCATTTCTTCAATTTCTTTTATTTTCTTTGCCTCAAGTTCTCTTTCTCGTTTTTTTTCCAGCCATTTTTTATAAGCGACTGCTGATTTCTTTTCTATTTCCTGTTGCTTTTCTATTTCTATTCTCCGTTTTTGTTCCATTTCTGATTTCTTCTTTTGTCTTGTTTCTCTCTCCTTGTCTTGTTTTTCAACACTCCATCGTTCTACTTTTTCTTCAACTTTCTTTCTCTTTTCTTTCTCCTCCTTCTCCTTTTCCATCAATTCTCTTTTTTCCTTCCATTTCTCAATTTTCCTTTTTTCCATTTCTTCTCGTTCTTGGCGGCTTTTTTTGATCAGCCAATCTTCCCAAGGAGATAGCTGTTCTTGTTTTTCTTTCTCTTGGCTTATGTAAGTACTATTAATACTAGATGCAAAAGAGCTACACGTAGTGTTCTGACTTGTCTTTCTGCTGGGATCATGGCTGCTACGAGATGACAAACTTTTCCCACTTCTATTGCGAAGACTTATGCTTGTTAAGACCATATTCCTTGATTTTTCAGTTTCATACGATTCTTCTTCTTCATCATCGATCTCTCTTTGGTTCTCTTTTTCCGGTGTTGACGAGCGAATTCGTAATTTTTCGTTCAAAAGAGGAGAGAGTAGAGACCTTGTTGAGTTTCCAACACTGGCGAATGAATCGTCCAGATAATTGTCTGAAAATGATGGCATTTCTTCTGCGTTATAAGCCATTTTTCTTCAGGAAACAAACTACATTACTTACATGGCTGCCTGGAACTTAATTTTTGCTAAAACTGCGATCAAAAGATATAATAATTAATCGTTTTTCTGTATTTGTTTGTTGTGTTTTCAAAACAACGCTCAAAATGGCGGACAAATGGGTAAGACCGCTGTCAAAACCTCCGCGGGAGAACACAGGTAGCCCAAATACCCCCTTGTCATCAGCTTTCTATTTTTTCCTTTTAATTCGTTAAATTAAATAAACTTCTTTACCCTGTAAAACTTAAATATAAGAAGCGTTTATTTATATCATGTAGTCAAAATCTTTCATTGGGGAAAAATTGAAATGTTTTGGAGGTTTAGCTACTGGGCTCCCTGTGGAAAGCTGGGCACAAAAGTTCATTTTTGTAAAAACATGAAAAGAAGTCGTTGACAAAAATTATATTTATTTGTTATTTGTTTTTAAAAAAAATAGAGGTGTTTATTCTACCCAAACACCTCAAGGCGGCAGCAAAGATGAATATCCATCTTCCAATTCGAGCAGGATTTGCTTTTGGTTCTTGTTCTTTGATAGTACGACGAGCTTTGAAGACCAACTCCCTGGACTTGTCTGGAGCCATTGCTGCTCTTCTTGTTGGCTTTGTATTGACTTTAACCAATCTTTGCTTTTTCTCGTCTTTGCTGATATTTTTCTTGAGTTCTTCAATGCTAACTAAGTTCAGATCTGAAGTGAAACGAGAGATCGAGGACGATTTCAAGGAAGGTAAGAAAAGTAAAATGTTCTCCAGACAGCTACTAATATTTTTATTCTTTTTTTAAAAAAAACTTGACTTATTTAAGCTTACTTAAGCTTACTGTTTATTTTATCAGATCAAATTTATATTTATAGTGAAATATATCCTTTCATGACTAATTTATCTCATTGCAAACTTTATTTTGGCAGAATAGTATTTTTTTTCTTTTTATTTAGTGTTTTCGTAGTAAAACATCACAAGAAGGTCAAAGTTCACTATTTTTACTAGAACATTTCGAAAAGTGTTATTTTACTCTGTAAATTGATGTTCCGATAGGTAGGCGTAAATCTTCATAGCCATAGCCATTGTGATATTACTATGATAAGCTCATGCAAACCATTTTAACAATAGGTTTTGTCATTTTGGTTTGTTAGATCGTCCATACTAAGTTTTAAATAACAAACAACATTCGTCAAACAAAATTCGTCATCGTACGCCCACTATTGTTCAATACAACAGTAAAGCTATTCGTATGATAATTCTATAATGCGGGATATAGCTTTTGAAAGTTTTTATACGTTGTAAATATAAATTTAACATTTTCTGGAGGTTCTAGCAATTCAATGCCTTGATAATGCGTCTACTATTTGAGGAGGGCAAAGTCCAAGTCAGATGTACACGTTGGCTGTGATACCATGCATATAGTCACGTCTTTATAACCTTTGGCATATCGCATATTTTACATACATAATGTTTTCTTGTGAGTTTATTGTGAGCATTAAATAAATTTGGATATTTAAATAAATGTTTTCTATTTTTTTTCAAAACTAATTGAGATAAATGTGGCATAATATGCCAAGATTGGAATATATGATTGGCTTTTTTTTCTTTCTAAGATTCTTTTTGCATCATATTTCATTACATTCCCCTTCACCCCTACCCCAGAAATTCCAGTTTTTTTCCATACAAACTCTGTAATTTTGTTCTTTCTCTAATTCCTCCCCCACCCCTTGGAAATTCCAAATTCCTCCATTGGGGGGGGGGGGGGGGGGGTCGTTATGGATAAGTTTCTGAAACTTTCTGAAACTACACATTGCACATTGTTAAACTAATCTTGGAGAGTTTGGCACGTTTTTGACTCACCCCTACTAGCTAGCCAAGACAGAAGAGTATATTTACAACTATGAAAAACATGGATGCAAGTGCAGCTAATGTGCTGCTTCTCATCCTGCTTATTACCAATGCAACTCGGGTTCAAGTCCTGCTAGGGTTGGTGTTGTATATTAGCAAAGTTGTTTATCTCTCTTGTGCTTCAAGCGTTTTTTCCTTTAGGTTCACTGGTTTTCCTTTTCCTAGGTTTAATCTCCTTTATCTCCTTTTGCACTATAATGCGAATAAATTGGTTATTTTTAAGCCTTCTTATCAAAGCCAACATTGTATTTTTTAACTATTTCTTAAATATCCAATTTATCAAACTTATGATTAATGATATTTATATGCATTATTATTTATATATGTATACATGTATTCTGTATTTTTTTATTTTTCATAGGAGGGCAACGTAATTGGATCCAAGTCTTTTGTAATGGAGGTGTAGCCTGTCTCTTAGCAGCAGTATATTTCCTAGACAATGGGTGTGGGGAGAGACCTATTGATTATGCAAGAGACTTTGATGCTTCACTGATTGCCATGGCAATACTTGGTGCGATTGCATGTAGTTGTGGTGATACCTGGTCTTCAGAAATAGGCACAGCATTTCCAAGTAACAAACCTCGTTTAATAACTACCCTTCGTCAGGTTCCTACTGGTACAAATGGTGGCGTTACATTCATTGGGCTTCTTGCAAGTATCACTGGCGGCCTTCTTGTTGGCATTGCTTACTATGCAGTATTGGTAATGTCAATGTTCTTCAGAGGAAAATCTAATGGGTATCCACAACAATGGCCTATCATTTTAATCGGTTGTGCCGGTGGTTTTATAGGTTCCATTGTAGACTCAATACTAGGTGCAACAGTACAGTATTCAGGATATTGTTCAGTACGAAAGAAGGTAGTCAACAAACCTGCTCCAAATGCCAAGCACATTTCAGGGTGTCCACTAATACATAATCATACCGTTAACTTGGTGTCGTCTGCCGTTACCAGTGTTGCCATGTCAATATTTGGGTATTATTTATGGAAGTTTATTGATTCACAATACAGGCCATTATAGCAATGGAAAGCATCACAATCTTCATAAGTTTTGCAAAAAGAGCAGTTCTTGGATAATTTGCAACAGCATAATCATCAACACTTTGCAAAATTCTGCTCTCCAAAAGCAGTATAAAGCTCTTTATCTTGGGCATAATTTTGTTTCGTTTCAGCCAAGTGTCACTCTCTTGAGAATAAGGATCTTTGTATAAGTTGTATGCATATTCATGTATCTTCTCATACACAACTGTTAAACAAAGAAATGATACTCTAGGTAATGACACATGGTCTGAAATGGGGAAACATACCCAAACTATTAAATACTTGATATTTAACATTGATATTCGTTGGCATGCAATAGGTGATATGTGTTCCCAAAAAATTCTAAATTTGTTATTATTTTCTGCTCTCCCATTTCTTCCAATTTCTTTTACATTCTAAATTTATGTATTTTGAAAAACATTATTTTGAAAGAGGTGGTTGTCAACGACATGCCTTAACAATAAAGATACACCCTTCCTGTAATTAACAACAACCAATAGAAATCTAATCTGTGTTTAGTACGTAAAAAAGTCGTACCTTTTGGGGCTATATTCACAAGGGACTGATGAGTTATCTAAAGCAAAAATTTCATATGCCTGGCCGTGCAAATTTGGATCCAGTTCCGTGTAAACAGAACATATTTTTTATACATTTAAACAGTATGTACAGGTCAAAGTTTTTGTAAACACAGTGATAGTTTCATTTATGTAACTGAGACCCCCCATCCAGAAATGTTTTAACACCTCTTGTCTGCCAACTATATCCAGGCAATATTTATTAATAGACAATATTTACTAATATATTAGAAATTTCATACTCAAAATTATCTTGGGCGTGAAGCAAACCTTGAAATGGTATTCTTGAGGTTTTCGTGTTCCATATAGATTATACACGAGGTTTTTATTGGTTTGAAGCAAGTGTTGAAATTTTTCTTGACATTTCGTCTACGCTGTGGTAGTCTTCATCAGAATGAAAAAATGAAACCAAAAAAAACCTCGTGTACAAACCTTGAAATGCCAAAGCAAAGACACAAATTCCATTCATTCGAGGAAAAGTATGATTGATTTTGTATTTTCATGCTAGCCCAAGATTCCAAGATGTTGAGAGAGGTTTCATAGGAATAATGGCTCTTTTTTGGTGTTGCAAGGCAACTTAGGCATAATACAATTAACAGTAGCCTTTACCCAGCAAACTTAAATCCTAACCCAGACTACAATAAAGCTTGCTTACACCAAGAGAGACCTGGAAAAATGATGTTACGTGGGTAATATGCCCTAAGCTGTCACAAAACAGAAATGTTTTAAAAACAGTCATCATAATCAGGTTCTTTAAGATGTTTTAGCTCCTAGATGTTTTAGCTCTTAGATTTAACATTTTTATATTATTATTCATAAGTCAAGCAAAAATAATAAAAGGTAATATGCCTTTTCAAACAGACGATAAGAGGTGATATGCTTTTGTGACAACAAGAATGCTTCAAGGAAGGGTGATGTGTGAATAACTCGATCTGCAAGTGCTTTTCACACAATGTCAGGAAAGGATTAAAGGTTTCAAAAATGATAAATTAGTTTAAAGCGGCCTTTTCATTATGACGAAATGATGACATCATAGAAATCGTTTACCGCTTATTTTCTTGAAAACTAGACCTAAACTTTCAAAGCGACTTGCACCAGTCGATAGTATTCATCAAGGCACCTAACATATTGCAATATGAAAAAAATGTATGAGAGCGTTTTCCAAATATTACGCGATGAATATTTTCATGGACTTTTACTATTATTTCCAGCATGTCAACTTTTTACCCTCAAAATCGGGACTTTAATTTAGTGGATTCAATATTCAATATTCAATATGAATACTATCGACTGGTGCAAGTCGCTTTGAAAGTTTAGGTCTAGTTTTCGAGAAAATAAGCGGTAAACGATTTCTATGATGTCATCATTACGTCATAATGAAAAGGCCGCTTTAAACTAATTTATCATTTTTGAAACCTTTAATCCTTTCCTGACATTGTGTGAAAAGCGCTTGCAGATCGAGTTGTTCAAGACGAAGTTGTAGCCGTTTCAATGCGGCTAGGTGTGCCAGACCAAAACTACCCCGAGCCTCCTTAAATTGTTTCAAGGGATTTCCTTCAAGCAAAGGTAATGAGGTTATATGCCTTTGCAATGACATAGAATGTCGTAAGGGAATCCCCTTCAAGCAGGTGATCTTATATGCATTTGCAACAACATAAAATGTTCTGAGGGAATCCCCTTCTAGCAAGGGTGATGTGATATGCATTTGCAACAACATAAATTGTTTCAAGGGATTCCCCTTCAAGCAAATTAAAGATAATAAGGTCTTATGCCTTTGCAACGACATAAAATGTTGTAAGGGAATCCCCTTCAAGCAAAGATGATGAGGTGATATGCATTTGTGACAACATAATGTGTTCTAAGGGAATCCCCTTCATCTGAATTTTCTCTTGAAATCTCTAAGTAACCTATAAATTATCAGTAAGGGAATCCCCTTCAAAAGGGAAAGACTCAAGAAATTCCTTGGCAGGAAATTACCAGCCTTGGATCATCTCTATAGCATTTATTGGGGAATCTCCTCTTTGACAAATCTTTAGAATAATCTTTCTTTTGCAATTTTAGTTTTATAGCTGGTAATTTCTTATAACTGCATTTTTATCGTGACATTATTTACTACCATTTAATATTGAAGTTTGACCTATGTCTCATACACCGACTAGCATTTTGAAAACAGTCAATCAAAGACAGTAATAATGCTAGTCGGTGAATGAGACATACATCCAACTTTTCAGGTTGCTCTTCAACAATAATGGTTACTAGTAATAGTGGTATTTCTTAATCATTTTTAAAATGAAATATATCTTTTTTGATGTTAATTTATATTCACGTAGTGGTACTAAAATAAATGTTTTCATTTATGGAAAGGTTAGTGTCAATTACTTGAGTAAGTGGTCTCTATTGTAGTCTCATTTTGCTTTACGTCTGATCATGAGTAATGTGACACTAAGATTGAAAGATCCAAGCCCTCAACTTCATTGAAACCCTGAAACCTCCTTTAGTTTTTCTGTACATGGCTAACTTGCAGATAAAACCCTGGAAATACCTCTGGGCTGATCTAAGTCAGGGCATGGCTAACTTGCAGATAAAACCCTGGACTACCTCTGGGCTGATCTAAGTCAGGGCATAGCTAACTCATAGATCAAGTTGATTCCACAGAAAGTAGTTTCTAGTTTTATAAGAAAAATACTGAATAAGCAAGACTTTCTAACAATGTATTGCATTTACTTTATTTAATGTCTTTCAATTCATATGAAATTTGTCATTAATCATATCTCAAGATGCCTATAAGCTTGGTTTTGGCTAGCGACATAAGCATAAACAGGGACAAATGCAAGAATCCTAATTTTCTTGTGAAAACAGGCTCAATGCAAGCAAGAGGACAAACAAATTTTCCTTTTGCTTCCGTTTTTGCTTTTATCCCTTGTGAAGACAAAACTTAATTAATTCTAATTGTTAGTGTAACTGAATTAAAGCGTCAATATTTCTTGATCTTTTTATTGTTTGAAAATAAAATTTGTCAAAATTGGACCTGATGAAAATGTTATAAATATGTGCAACCATAATCATGCAGACTCTGAGTAAAAGGCAAGTTATATTACTAGAGGGACTAGTAGTGTAAATCTCATTCCATTTGCAAAACACATTTTTTTAACATTCCTATATAATCCTATATTCTTTATAAGGGACCTCCTACATTGCAACAATTAATTAATATAGACCCTTTTAGTTGTTTCCATATTTATTCTTCTCATGTGCAGCCATTGAACAAAGAAATGATAGAAAATTGTTTCATCAAAGAAAATCTTAGCTCCAGAAATGATACTCTGGGGAATGACACTTGGTCTGAAATGGCAACAAATACTCACATTTCAGGTTCACCTTTGCTCAGTCTTAGCCTCGATTGTGTACAAATGTGTATAGTAAGGAATGTACATACTACTGAGCAATATGAGTTGATTAAAATTCCATTGGTTTTGGTTGAATAGCTGAATATTTTAATGCCTGAGACTAAGGCTGTTGAGCAAAAGAGAACTCAAAACTGGAGTATTCATTGCACCAAAGCCTACAGGGTCTATTGCTTTAGTTATTGCAGAAATTATATGGTTTATCTACATGCCCTTGTACGAGTATGTTTTTTTGATTTACATCCTCCAGAGAGTAATAAAAGTATTAGTGATATGTTATTCTTAGATCTTCATTCCCCTCCCTATATAGCTATTATGTACTAGCTACTGCATAAGCCTTTTTATGTGTAAAAAAGGTGCAATATATGGTGATAAGCGTAAATCCAGCGCACACCACACGAGGTCCCAAAGGTGTCTGCTTAATACGGTACCTGCTCATAGGTTTATTTTACAATAAGTTCATGAAAATATATTTTCTGGTAAACAAAGGGTATTGTGAAATTATCTTGTTGATATCTAACTAATTCTAGCTTATTTTTTGATCAGCGTGATACGAATTTCAACAATTCTGGTGAGAAAAAAAAAATGCAATATGTAACCCGAAAAAAAAGTAATTTGTGATATAAATTTAAGGTGATGCTATTGCTATATATGAAAAGTTGAGAATAGAAAGTGGAAGAAATGTAAAAAAAATAAGGAATTATTATCTTGATCTCAGAGCTCAGTATTCAAATCTTCGACTCACATATATCTATTTTTATTATTATGAGGTTATTCAGGAACTATGAAAAATACAAAACCAAAAAAACATTTACGAGTAATCAGGGCTAAAAATAATGGCTGCTCAAGGACTGGACATGAAATTAAATTCGAAATCAAATAAAGATTATTGATTGACATTGATCAACATATGAACCACAGGTGTTGTGATTGGTCAAAAGGACCAGCCTAAGGGGTGTTTCATTAATTGGCCAGACAATTCCATTGAATTTACTGACCATTACTTTGAGCCCTGAGAGTAATGTTGGTAGTCTTGTTAGATAATTTATTAGGAGTAATCTAGGAACATTGACTTTAGCTTCTTATGTACTCACAGCCATCAATATCGAAAAATCTAAAGACTTTCATACAAAACTATGACTTTATTTATTTAGTCTACGGACAGCCCAAACTGAGACGAGTACACCAATGATGATAACAGTGCCTACAGTGTACCAGCTTGGCTCTGACAGGCGAAAGTCTAACACAGATACCTGGAAAAAAAAGTAAGCTGGCATTAATTAAGATAGAATTCTTTTTGTAACCTCTTTTTTTCTCTCCCTCTCTTTACCAGTGAAGCAGTTCCTGGGATACATTACATTTATTTAGGAATAACTATAGAATACCCCGCCAAAGCCTTTCTCAATCCTAACCCTAAACCTAACCCCAAGGTACTCGATTGTTTATTCCTACAATAAACACGTACGCGTGTAGGCAGCCCACTATGATACTTTTCCTTGCAGGGTATTCTATAGTTGTACTGTGCATTTTTATATACCCTAGCAATGGCTGCAAGAAAAATTCCTCTGTTTGTACAAGAAATCGAAAATTATGAACCATATTTCTTTATTTTCACAATAAAGTACAAAATATTATTTTATAAATACAATATTTCCGAGTTCTGAATTAAATTTTCGAGCAAAAGCCATGTCTCTGAAGCATTTAAAATTTTATTTGTGGAAGTGAAAAACGAAAGATGTATATTTTAATAGATGGGGATGACAGCAAGAAGTGTTTAAAACTGTCTGGTGGACGTGTTGAATATATTAGTAGAATAATGAAGTGCATTCGTGGTGAATGATATCAAGTGCTTAATTGAGAAGAGAACAACAATAAGTCTAAACGCGTCGAGGAAGATTATCACTGAGTGATAATAAAACCATTCATAAAAGCATTAGTTATAGCAAGGATGAAGAATGTTTCTTCTTGTGGACTTACCCAGCCACCATGTTCTGCAATCCAGCGAGCGATCCTCTCGCGGAAGATAAAATCAACTATAAACCGGATTACTCTCCTTAAAAAGCTACCACTGAAGCCTCTACGGATAACAGTTATTGCTATTTCATAGCCAAAACATAATAAGGCAATGATACGACCCCAATTTATGCCAGAACGAAACAACCTTCGAGCGACCCCGGCAAATGTTTCATACGCAGTGTCTGACGTTAGTGATAACGAATCGATCATGTCGTGAAACTGGTCTCTATATTTAGCATCTATTTCGTCTCCAACTTCTCCTAGACGTTGTCCGATTCTGTTGATGTCGTGTCGTTGAACATCGTTGAAGGATCTTAGTTCTTCTAACGCATCTGAACGAGCAGAATCAAACTGTACTTCGTCGTCTCCTCGTTCAGTTTCTTCTTGAAAACGACGATAGACAAATGTACGAAAAACCCCTTCAGTGTCTCGAACTACCTCTCGTTCTTGCTCTTCTGGGATATCAGCCGGGCTAACATCGTCCGAATTATCTCCGCCTGAAGCCATTTTTTTAAATAAGATTTTTTTGGAACGATTTTTCGATTTTACTTCTTGATGTAACGCGGGCTATGAAATGACCAGCGGGTGACTGAGTGACAGTATTACGTCATGTTAGTATCCAGGCTTACTGATGAGAAATGCGAAAAGAAAGAAAGAAAGAAAGAAAGAAAGAAGAAAGAGAAAGAAAGAAAGAAAGAAAGAAAGGAAGAAAGAAAGAAAGAAAGAAAGAATGAATGAATGAATGAATGAAAGAAAGAAAGAAAGGAAGGAAGGAAGGAAGGAAGGAAGGAAGGAAGGAAGGAACTAAGAAAGAAAGAAGGAAGAAGGAAGGAGAAGGAAGAAGGAAGAAGAACTAAGAAGGAGGAGGAAGTAAGGAAGAAGGAAGAAGGAAGGAAGGAAGGAAGGAAGGAAGGAAGGAAGGAAGGAAGGAAGAATAAAAGGAAAAGAGGAAACAAAACAGAAAGAGAAAGAAAAAATAAACAAAGAAAATAAGAGGAAAAATCGAATTTGCCATAAAAGTTTTGATGACTAAAAGCACTATAATTTCACTTTTCCAGACAAAACAGTTTTTTTCCACGGCATTAATTAAGTCAATATTAAAGCCAGGGCTTTCACTATTACCATATTGATGGTGTATCCTTGCCCTAAGGCAGTGGACAGATTTAGCCAGGTTTAAGTGCACTTTTGAGGAATACCGGCAAAGGTGCTGAAAACACAACCCGTTGCAGCCCTAGGGGGGATTTCATCTCTAAGCTTGCACTAACATATTTCTAGAAAATATCAGGCAATCATATATATTGACCAATTTGTTTTCTACAAATTTCTAAAATTGAAAAACGAAAAACGTATTCAATATTGAAGCGCTACTACGATAATAATTTTAAACTAGCTTTTTTTTTCCTTTTTTTTTTTTTTTTTTTTTGGCATTTAAAAAAGGTTTTATGTACGTTTTTTTTCTATATCCTGTGCCCAAACTGCTTATTCCTAATGCTAGAAGTGGAAGTCTTAGCGCTTTAACGTTTTATCTCGCGCGGGATATTTCGTTCGCCATTAAAAGTGATATATACACTAGCTGGTGATAAGAGTTGTACAAAGGTTTTCACAAAAAAAAAAGAAAAAAAGAAAAAAAAACAAATAACAACTAGGAATCCGTTATGATTTCAAGCAAAACAGGTGTAATTAATCCACTGTTTCTTTAAGGTATAGTCTTAAATGTTTGGTATTATCTTCTTGGTATATACTGAAACAGCTATGCTCATCAATCTAAGGGGCTTCAATGAATAAAAGGAATTATTTATAATTATTATATAGATATCGATGAAATACCAGGTTTTCTCTAGTGTCGAAAACTTGATATCTTTCACCAGTGGAAGATACTATATCTTTCGCACGTGAAGATATCGCTGTTGACATAGTAACATATTTTAATAAAGAATTTTTGAGCTTTTGTTTTATTTAAGTTTCATCGATATATCTATAATAAACAGAACATTACGTGGCTGCTTGGAGATAAGAATTTTATCTTCTCGTGTTCAATTTAGATATCTCACTCGTTCGCTGCGCTCACTCGTGAGACTATATCAATTGAACACTCGAAGATAAAATTCGTATCTCCGCGCGCCCATGTAATATCCTCTATATCATCTCTATTTGATATTATTTATTTCTTATCTGTGACCATTGCATTTACGTGTAATAAAATAAACTTGAACTTGATATTTTAAATTTGACAAACACACCAATCACTGTACTTCTGCTTGGGATTCATTGATTTAACATGAAGAGTTTTTAGCAGTGGAGGGGTAGGTATAACAGGTGTAATACTTACTGGACTGTATAATAGGACACTTATAGTACTGTTTACTGACGTACGCGTGTACGTAGTGTTGAATGAATATGATAATAGAGCTAACACCTGCTTGAACATGGAAAACTAAATAGCTTCCCTATGTAAAAATGACTTGCATGAAAAATTGATCCCTTAAAGTTCTTTTGAATTTTAATTATAATTTTGATCAATTTTTTTTTTCTTTTTTTGCCATGAATCGAAATAAAAGCATATTATTCAATGAGGTAGTCGAGCTTGAAGATTATAATTCCTGCTCAATTTGGCAAAATTGGTTTGAACTATTTGGCTCCTCGTTAATTAAAGAGCATAAGCTAAAGAAGAACTTAGAAACTTCGTTATAAATTTATGAATTTATTACTATAGCAACTCTTCCACTGTTACGACATTTGCGAGCTCCCGCTCTGCTGAGTCGAGTCCAAACGAGCATAGCTAGTTGTAACTACAGTTTTAGAATTCTCGTCGTTTGAACCAGCTTTATGTCTGATTTTTACAGTCAATTTTGTTTGTTTATTGAGCTGCTTTTAAACAATATACAGAACGGATATGTCTAGTGTTAAACAAGTGAGATTTACTGGCGTTAATGGCGAAACTACACAAAATCATGAAGACACTTCACCGGCTGTAAATCCTAAAAGAAAAACAGTGGATCTATCATCTCTTCTTAGAGAACCGAAAACTGAAAATTCCACAGAGCGACAACCAGCAACTGAAAAAAGAAAGAAGAAGAAGAGGAAGTCAGAGTTTCAAAAGTTAAAAGCAGAAAAAAGTAAATTGATGAAAGAGTTGAAGAAAACGGAAACAAGTATTAAAGAAGATAGTGAGAGAAAACGGAATGCCGAGTACAGAGCGTTTGAAAACAGGCAACGACTTGCAAGATCTACTAGCGAAATTCACTCCAAAGTGAAACAGTTAGAGAACAAAATTTCAACAAAAGAAAAGCTCCGTCGAGGAAAAATTCAAAAGAGTTTTAAAACGAAAATTAAGACAACAACTATCAAAGCAGGCAAACAGCATGGTCGTTTAATCGACTTGACTTCAAAATTGGATTATTTGAAATTAGACGAAGAGCAGCTTCGTCATGAAATATATCGTGAAAAAAGCATGCCCTCTTTATCAGCGCCAAGTACCAGCAGTTGCCATAGCAACGCGTACGAGATCATTCCACCAGAGAATGAAGAGATGGAAACATGGGTAAAACTTTCAAATAATTCCAAAAGGGAAAAAGAAAGA
Source organism: Actinia tenebrosa (assembly GCF_029948245.1). Lineage (NCBI taxonomy): Eukaryota > Metazoa > Cnidaria > Anthozoa > Actiniaria > Actiniidae > Actinia > Actinia tenebrosa. The sequence continues at coordinate 9,897,298 of NW_028292576.1, read as the reverse complement.
GAGACTAAAGATAAAGTGCATACAGCTTCAGACACATCCACAAGTAGTCCAGAACTTGAACTTTATCGTATTGGGTCCTCGCTTTCTTGCGAAACGGAGTTAAGTACTTTGGAAGAGAAGGAGGCCAAAGCTGACAAACTTGCACGAAAGTACGACTTCACAAGAGAGCTCAGAAACACCATACACCAGCATATGATATCGAGGTCCTATAGTTATTCCTACACGAACATAATCCCCCCTTACAAACACAAGAGGCATAAACCAGTCAAGACAAAGCAGTCTTATAACAGAGCGATATACGAAGATAAGTTGAATGTTCAGGAGTTTGCCAAGAAGCAGAAGAAGTTGCCAGTGCTTACGTAATGGTCAGTGCCAAGGCAGGTCTGCCGCCGGCTGGGAAATGATCATAAGAGAGTACACTGGATTAGTTGCACAATTTTTATTTCATTTCACTTTATAACTTTATAAATTTCAATTTTGGATAGAAAGACTGGCACGCTGGCACTGAATCCTGAAAATATAAAGCACACTAAAATTTATTTGTTGTTGTTGTATCTTGAGTCGGACTAAAGTTTAGAGAAACAGAAAACATAAATATATTAAAATGTACCAAAAAACGGCGGCATGCCCGTATACGGTGCACCGCGGGGACTTCCCCTCTGGATTCCGCCCCTGCTTCATGCAGATGTCACCCGTATATGTTCAGGTCTGACCATTTGGTAGCCAGTTAAGTTGTTCATCGTGCGATTACTGAATTAACTGGAAATCCAGAATAATATTGTCGTAAAACTCTCAAAAGCAAGGAGGAAAAAAAATAGTAATACCAAGAGTTAACTTCAGTTGGCAATAATATTGAACGTGATCAATTAGAGTCTTCAGTCGTCAATATTTCTCAGTCTACGTGGGTTTTTTTAATCAAGTGATAGTAAATTTAATAGATCATTATACTAACGGCCTATGCACTGAGCAACACTCAACACAACGGCTATGAAACTCGTTGTTTTAGTAACAAACGAGATAGAAAATTTGTCATGAAATATAGGCAATAAATCAATTCTGGTGTCAATAAAAAAACTGAATGCGCCGTCTGTTATCGATGGGTGGCTCGCCTGATTATATGTGAGAAAAAAAATTAAGATTAAAGTCCATGGTACGTTGACCGAGGAGGTAGGATTTTTCACAGTTGATTCGAGGGTTTTTCTGGTTCATCGGTCAGTTTTCTTCCCTTTGCCGACAAAAAACAATTTTATTTTAAGTTATAATTCTAATATATAATGATGAAACTAGGACCATACGTTTGTTAGCATCACTAGTTTTACTCTAAATAATGTGTCTTGCGCGCTGGTTCCAAGTTGTATTTTCTCGACAGAACTGTGTGAAATTTAAAAACTTTTCATGTTAACATGTTTGCCGTTCTACACAATAGCTGTTATTACAGTTGAACCCGCAATGAGAAATTCTTACTTTTTGTTTTCGTATACTAAGCAGCTGTTACGTATTAGCACCGACCCAACAGGTAAAAAATAAAAAGTTACACGAAACTTTAATTGCTCAGCGTGCTAATTGCTCAACAAACGTTTTAACAGTTCTCGCAATCAAAATGCTTGGGTGGCCTAATTCGCACATTGTAGACAAAAAACATTATACACAAAAGTTAGTATTGCTCATGTTTTAAAAGTCTGACTTTTCTGAGTTATGCTATTGGTTTTAGGCCGTGCGAAATGGGGGGTACCATATTTTGGTTGAAGATCATTGGGACCGTTTTATATTGGTCCCAGTCTCCTCCGTCCCTACGCGATGAGCATTATGGGTAATTTCAAGATGGCGGACGCAGAAGATCCATTTGAATCTCTTTTATTTTTAGAGGAAAAGTAAGACGAAAATCTTTTTAAATAAAATGAAATCGTTTTAAAATAACTGATATAAAAATATGTTCTATATTGAAGGCGAAAATTTAAACAATTATTGAGAATTCTTCAAATGGAAAGAGAGAAAGAGAGCTTAGAAGTAATATTTTCTCTATTTTCTCATCCGTAGCTGCCATAAAGATGGCTATAATGAAGGATGGATCGTAGGTCAAGGGAAAGGTCTTTCAGTTGGACGAGGTCTTGGTATTGATAAAGGCAAAGAAATTGGCTCTGAGGTAAGCTTAGGAATCAAAAAATGTATCCTAAAAATGTGACATTATGAAAAGTTGTATAGAAATCCTGCTACGGTTGTACAAAGTTATCATGACTTTGTAAAACTATTAAGCTTTCTGCCACTATTAAACTTTCAAGGTTATTTTGATTGGAGGTAGTGACTACTCCCAAGTCTTTATGCCGACCCTCATCCCCCTCCCCCCTCCTGAAACCTCTATTCAGGGTATTAATTGATCTGTGAGTTAGCCATGCCCTGACATTGATAAGCCCAGAGGTTGTTTCAAGGTTCAATCTTTGAGTTAGCCATGCTGTGACTTGGATCATCCCTGAAGTTGTTTCAAGGTTTGATCTGTGAGTTAGCCATGCCCTGACAATGATAAGGCCAGAGATTGTTTCAGGGTTTGATCTGTGAGTTAGCCATGCCCTGACTTAGATCAGCACAGAGGTTGTTTCAGGGTTCGATCTGTGAGTTAGCCATGCCCTGACTTTAATCAGCCCAGAGGTTGTTACAGAGTATACTGATAAAAGTTAAAGTTTATTACAGTGTCACTACTGTAATCGGGGCCACCTAAACAACGTATAAGTGCATGGCCCTGGTTATAGTAGTTGCACTGAATTCTGTTTGTTTCCAATTTAACTAGATTGGTTATTATTCTGGATTCGTTTCAACTTGGCTTCTTCTCATAGACAAGTCTGACAAGAAGGGTGCAAGGTTAGCGCTGTTTCAAAAATACTCAATGTTTGAATGTACCAAATCATGAATAAATACTTTGATGCTGACTCGTCAACCTGTCAACTTTCTAATATACTGCCAGTGCACAAAGAGTTATATTAGAGAAACAACCAGGGTCCAACAAGTCAGACTTTGATGGTCATTTCCTAAGTCATTGCTATTTCCATAAACACGAAAACTTTGTAGCTGCAAGCTTCATGCTGAAGTTTGGTTTTTCATTGCCATGAATCAAATCTAATCAGTGGGTACCTCTTATTTATGATTGGTGGCAGTACTAAAACCAAATTCCAATGGAAAAATCGAAACTAAAGAGTTCACATGTTTTATAAAAATAGCAGTAAGCTTATATATATTGGTTATATTATTTTTCACTTCGTAGGGTTAATACTCAGCTTCAAAACCTGAACTCCTTAATCGACCAGCTGTCAATCACAGATCCCACTGATGAAAATCTCTTTGCTAATATTGAGAAAGTGAGAGCCAAGTTTAAGAAGGTCAGTCAATAGATATATACAAAAGACTTTATCTATAAAATAAGGGTAAATACTAAACGTTATCTTAGGATAGAGGCCTTACACCATCACGTGATGGCAGCCGTGACAGGAGGCACAATGTTAACAGGGCCTTTGTTCCCAGGGAAAGCGAATTCTTTCTTATGTAATGAGACAAGGAAAAATTCAATTGTTTCTGCCTCCTGTCATGGCTACTATCACACAATGGTGCAAAGCCTCTAGCCTCTATAACCGACAAACTTGAGGTCCTTTAACATATTGTTATACTATTTTTTTACAGATCATCTCTCTCCTTGGAGTCAGCCCTGAGGGTAGAACTCAAGAAACAGAGATGCTTTCTTTTTGAATACAAAATATATATACTGCTCTTGTATAGCACCTTGCAACATTTCAGAAAAATTTCAAAACCATTTTCGTTAGTAACGAAAAAAACTCCGTAAAAACGCACCAAACTGGCTTCAAAATCAGCAAAACATCAAAAGATACAACAAGCTATCCAGGAAAGTCGTTTTTATTCTTAGAAGTACTAATTTTCCACGCTACAAAATATTACTGTTAACACTCAAAACAAGAGATTGGGCTGCCTGTGATATGTAACTACAGTATTGGGATCCCTGCGGTTTTATTTCGAAAGCTAGGTTTGGGATACCTGTGGAGTTATTTTAGGCCCTGACTTCCGGTTGACAGGACGGTCTACCAGTCAATTTGTAGAGAGAAGTAAAACAAAATGCTATCTCTAAATATTCTGAACTATGTGGTCATTGTCAGCAGTATTGCCATTTTGGTTTTCGCAAGAGCTAGTACCATTAACAATGGCAAGAGTTCACGAGCACGTTTGGTTGAAAAGATGAAAACCGATGCACAAAACCACGGCGACATCGCGGAGAGGATCATCAAATTCATCACTTCGGGACCAGCAAAGCACCAAGTATACGACAGGCTGGCTACTTTTACTGATACTTTTGGCAATAGAATAGCGGGCTCACAAAACCTAGAGAATGCTATTGATTATATGCTAGAAGAATTAAAGAAAGATGGTTTGGAAAATGTCCATGGCGAGAATGTGAAAGTGCCGCACTGGGTTAGAGGAAGTGAATCAGCCACGATGCTTAGCCCGAGAAGATATTCCATGAATATCTTAGGACTTGGATCGAGCGTTGGAACCCCGCCAGAAGGGATTACTGCCGATGTCTTGGTCGTGAAATCATTTGACGAGCTAAAAACTAGAGCGAAAGAGGTATTTAAAAATTATTAAAGATAAAACTTTTTTGCTCAAGAGAATAAATAAATAACCCTTCGTTTTTGAAAGATGGTAAATAAAAAAGTTTAAAGAATAAATAAGTAGTTGAAGAACGTGACCTGAAGACATCAATTTTTAACAGCAGGTAAGGGTATTCTTCGTTTGCACGTTACGTCATCGCGGCCTGTCCGTACTGCCATTTAACAAAAGATTTCTCATTAGCATCCATTGTTAACACAATGGCCGCCATGTTTTCTGTCTTTTTAAAACTCTCTTCGGAATGCTTGCAACCCATCAGTTGTTTTTTGTTTTTCAAAGTGACCACAACATCCCCCAAGAGATGATTTAATCATATGCAAATAACCTGCAATAAACCCATTGTTGGTAGCCAAAACCGGCGAAATAAAGAATATCTTACTTGTTAGGGAAGAAAAAAACGGGTAGAGCAAACCAGCTAAGCGGTGAACCGGCGCGCAAAGCATGATAGGACAAAATGACCGACCCTAAGCATTTTTGGAGCTTAAAAGAACGAAGCAAACGTGGCAAGAAAGAGGTTTTGAGGAACAGAATACAGATTCCCTTTTTTCACCCTCAATGATCATTTTGAATGGAAACGCTTTGGTGCATTTGCGTAGAATTTTGACGTTGAAATTTTGAACATTTTGAAGAATTGTTTTGCCCTTAAAGTGCTACTACGACGAAAATCGCTCAAACTTGGATTCAGCTGAAACTTCCTAAGAATACTCTTTAAAGGTCCAATAATCACTGTATGAAGTGTTTTCTCGATATTCAGGACGAAAGTATGATATTTTTACGATTATTTTTTGGAGTCTGTGACGTCATACACTCAACATCGAACATCTTTCCATACATTTCTTCGTAGTTTATGATCAAAATATCAGTAGTAAAGGGAGAAAGAAATACCCAAACACCCCAAAATATAAATTATAGTCACAAGTAATGTGAAATAAGCACATTAGCCACCCTTTGGGCTTCATAGGAATAAAATAAATTAAGGATTTATATACAAAGAAATATGTAGCGATGCTCGATGTTGAGTGTATGACGTCACAGACTCCAAAAAATAATCGTAAAAATATCATACTTTCGTCCTGAATATCGAGAAAACACTTCATACAGTGATTATTGAACCTTTAAAGAGTATTTTTAGGAAGTTTCAGCTGAATCCAAGTTTAAGCGATTTTCGTCGAAGTAGCACTTTAAATGATCATTTTGAATGGAAACGTGTTGGTGCGATGCTGGTACATTTGCGTAAAGATTTTGACGTTGAAGTTTGAAGATTTTGAAAAACATTTTCGTAATCCCCAAGTTCACACGCTTTTTTAAACTTTATTTAGCTTTAAGATCTTACAGGTATTTAGAATATATATGACGAAGCACCATTCCCTCAGATAGAATATTTTCATTATATTTTCAAAGTTTTTAGCTTTTTTTGTGTTATTTTTAGGCCGAAGGAAAGATAGTTGTCTTTAATGAAGAGTTCGTATCATATGGAGAAACTGTTTCCTATCGAGATTTTTCCGCTGTTCGCACTGCAGAGGTTGGTGGCGTGGCCTCTCTCATAAGGTCCGTGGCTCCATTTTCAATCAACAGCCCACACACAGGATGGCAGGACTATAGTAAAGGTGCGTTTCATATATAAATCAAAATAACGATGTTGAGTGAAAACTAGGAAATCAGAAGATAGCAGAAATCCTTTAAATTTTATCCATAAACTGAAAAAATCTTTGGGCTGGTTCAAGTCAGGGCACGGCTAACTCACAGATTGAACCCTGAAACAACCTCTGGGCTGATCAAAGTCAGGGGCATGGCTAACTCACAGATAGAACCCTGAAACAACCTCAGATCTGATCATAGTCGGGGCAAAGCCAATTCGCAGATCGAATTGAAAGGAGGCTCGTAAGGAAGAAGGAAGACCGCATAACGAGGAAAAAGACGGATGAGTCAAGGCAGCGACCTAACGAACTCTGCTGACATATGATACCGAGTATAGGAACCTGGAGGCGAGGGGCGAGTGAACTACCGCTACTGACACCAACCTTGATTCCCATCATTATCACATTGACCTCACGTTTGTCATTACTGATTACTTTTAGGTGTAAAGAAAATCCCAACAGCTTGCATTACAATAGAAGATGCTGAGATGTTGGGAAGGATGGCGGCCAGAGGAACCAAGATTACAATCAACCTGAAAATGGAAGCAAAGACCCTCCCGCCTGTTACATCCAGAAATACTGTGGCTGAGATTGTTGGTAGCAAATATCCTGATCAGGTAAAACTAATGAAGAATACTGAACAGAGGTTTATGTGACGTTATGGCCGCCATGTTGGTTGACTTGAACGAATGATTTGATCTTGATTGCGGCCATGTCTATTTGTCCTTGTGCATGTGATGACATGACCGCCATGTTGGTTGACTCGAAGAAATGAGATTTCGTTTTTTTCGTTTTGTTTACATAGCGACAATCGTCGGCCATGTCTTTTGTCCTTGTGCATGTGACGTCGTAGCCGCCATGTTGGTCGACTTGAAAGAGTTTCGCTCTTGTTTTCTTTTGTCATGTAAACAACATGGCGGCCATTGATAAAAATCTAAGACTAAACTAGTTTATATATCTAGGTTGTATTGGTCAGCGGTCACCTCGATAGCTGGGATGTTGGTCAAGGTGCAATGGATGACGGCGGTGGGGCATTCATCTCGTGGCAAGCTCTGTCCGTCATCCGCCAACTAAAACTCCGTCCCAAGCGCACCCTTCGTATGGTGATGTGGACCGGAGAAGAAGAGGGGTATTTTGGGGGTTTACAATATTACAATGTCCACAAGGTCAATATCAGTAATTTTGATCTCGTAATGGAGTCCGATATCGGGACATTCAAGCCACTGGGATTAGACTTTAATGGATCTGCTGATGCAGTCGAAGTGATGAAAGAAGTGTTGAAGCTTCTCAAGCCGATTAATGCCTCGATGTTGAACCCTACGAATGTAGGCGGAGACATAACTAATTGGGTGAAAAATGGCGTTCCCGGCGGGAGTCTGTCTAACCAGAATGATAAATACTTCTACTTTCATCACACTGACGGTGATACTATGACGGTGCTGAATGCAGATGAGCTGGACTTGTGTGCTGCATTATGGGCCGTGGTGGCGTATACAGTTGCTGATATGGAAGACATGTTACCTAGGTGATACGATGCTGCCCCATACCCCCCCCCCCCCCCATCACCACCACACCCACACACACCACTTCACTTTTGACTACTAAAACAACCTTAAAATCGATTATTGTATTGTGATCCATAGCGTCATGACACGTGTGTGACATTAGAGGATCATGCAATTAGGTTGCTAGGACACAGCCCCGTCACGGTCACGCCACGTTTGATTACAAACTTTTTTTTACAGCAATTTGACAAATTCTTTCTTTAATCCTAGAGATAGAGCTAAAAATCGACTATTTAAAAATGATATTTTGGAGAATTTTTCTATCATCGGTTTTGACGTCAACTTGACGATGTTATGACGTCAACCGCGTGCATTAAAAACTGGTGTTAGGATTCATGCAGAAAAGTAATAGTTTTTCGTTAAGTTGAAACTGAGTTTACTTATACATCTATTAATTTAGCGCTTTTTCCTTAATTCAAATTCAAATTCAAATCGATTATTTATACCCATCGTAATTCATTATTTTCTTACGAAATAAAAAAACAACAACAGAAAAACAACGAAAAAAGGTGTCATTGAGATACACAATCCTGTTAGCAGGATGGTTATACTTCCAGGGCCGTAACCAGAACTTTTACGGGGAGGGTGCACATCGAATAAAATCGGACCATTGATCGTTTCTTTTAAGAAAGCAGAACCAAAAAAAGGTAACCAAAAGAAAGCAGAACCAAAAGAAAAAAAGGAGATGGATGTGCGGACCTTAAGCTTTTATGGGGGGGGGGGGGGGGGTACACGTGCACCCTGTGCTCCCCCCTAGTTACGGCTCTGACTTCGAGAAGTTCTTGATATCGTGGTAGTACCCCGTTGTCATGGAGATACGTGATCCTCAGATAAAGCTCCAATAAGATGCAACTGTTGCTTGGTAACAGATGGAGCTAGTTCCCCATCAGAAAGTTCTTGCTTATGACTATTTAGATTAGCAATAATATCCTCTGTCTCGAGGTCATATTTTTTCGCGAACTCGAGCTGTTTTTCATACATCTTGGCTCGCTTCATCAACACTCGTTTTCTGTTTGGCACGAGTCGTATTCTCCCAGAACTGTTTTTATAGTCGCCAGACTCTTTCATTCGCATTAAATCTTTCGGCCTTTTTTTCGCCATTGGGTCTGGAATTGGCGGGTAAAAACCAGTTGTTCGCTTAGGCTTTTTAAAAACAAATCCAGAGATCTCCATTTCTTCATCTGATTCTTGCTCGAGTACGAGCTCCTTCCAGCGGCTTTCCCATTTATTTGAAATCTTTTCCTTCTTCTCCAAAGTTTTTTGACTTAAATCTTCGACTTCTTTCCCTTCTCTCAAAACCATTTTGGCTCTCATTTTTCGTGCTAGTACTTCTTCACTTCCCATGCAATTCATATATAAACTTTTTGAAGCCTTAGTGAGTGTTTTCACGCTCTTCCAACGGTTTAACGGGAGGCTTGAAGTTTCCTTTTCGTATGCAATTCTTTTTCCTAACATTTCAATCTTCTTTTCCGTGTTTTTAATCTGCATTGAGTAAGACTCCCTTTTCTTCTTGGCGTGTCTACCTTCAGCAAGTTTTTCTTTTAGTTCTTGAACCTTGTCTTCAAGTGCTTCTTTCAGCATCTCCAATCTTTCGACTTCTTTTATAATTGGTCGAAGTTTTCCTGGCGATCTTTTTGATTCAAATTCGTCTTTTTCGGTAGCCATGCTTTGTGAATTTGAAACTATCTCTATTTTCAATTCCTTAGCGTCAAATGAACTTATCTTTGGAAGGGAAGTACTTCCCAACTTGTCTTCTTGATCCGTGTTTTGAAACTTTTTACCTTCAAGTCTTTCTTTTATATTCAAACTTTCACCTTTCGACCAAGCCACTCCATAACAGACTATTTCATCTTTCTTGTCTTCTTTAACACTTGAACTCGTAAAGTTTTCCATTAGTGAACTAGTTCTATCGAAATAAAATACGACCAAATTCAACTCGAGAGGATAGTACTTCAGAGGAAGTATAAACTCAGTCAACTTAACTGTGTATTCTTGATTCGTATTCGTGACTTAAGGATTTCTCTGCAGGGTTTGCGATTAACAAATAAAGCAACTCTTTATGAAATAAATACTTTTCAATAAAAGTATATGACGTATGTCAAGTAAGCTATAAATATTTAATCATTATTGGGAGACCTGAAATCTGAATACTGGGGAATATACTTGGCTTGATTTGTTGCATGTTTAGGACGAAGTTTCAAGTTACCACATGAAAAGTGAATAGAAAGCGCCACATGAGAAAAGGAATTACTATGCGACAGCATATTGAATAACTATAAAGGAAGAGAAATCGTTGTATGACAATGAAAAATCCCCGGAAAGACCTCATAGACTGTACGAGAAAAACTACACGAGAGTGAAATAAAAACAACATAGGAAAATGAAAAAAATACACCGTGCGAGAATGAAAAATAACTGGTTGAAAATAAAACAAAAAAAAAACAATATCAATTAGCAGTCGGGAATATCGATTTAAATGTTTTTGAGCCTTCGGACGGATTAATTCCTATCTCGTGTGGCGATTTCTATTTTTCATTAACTTGAAACTCAGTACACTTTTGTCTTGTTTGGCTTGCCACAGCTTTGTTTTTAATCAAAACTACCTTGATAAAAAGCCCTCCTTAATTGCATGTTGAAACTTTTTGCTGAAAAATTGTGTAGCGTACGGAATATTTACCGCTACTATTTTCAAAACTCGGTCGTAACTCTAGTTTTGCAACACAAGTTTGTAGGTGCACGACTAGAAAGTAATTTTATACCTAAATCTTAAATCAAGAAAAGCACCAAGCCAGAATGAAATTCAGTCTCATGTCGTGTTAAAATGGACCGCACTTTATGAGTTCAGTTTTAAAAACCTGACAAATATTATTAAATATATTCAGTTTACAAAGAATATTCAACACAGTTTTGCTCTTTCTGACGTACTTGCTACTAATAGAATGGCCTCAAACTATCATGATTATTATTCTATCTTACAGCTAGAGACTAGAGTTAAAATAACAGTTTTTTTTGTTATTGATATTGCAACATAAAACATATATAATATTAAAACTTCTTAGCGACACAAGCGTTGTCCTTCAACTTAATTGTAAGTCATTTAGAAATTCTTTAAGTTGAAGATCATATTTTATTTTGATAGCTTTGACGACAGTCGAGTCCCTTATTTATTTTCCGTCAAAACAAAAATGAGACGAAAAAGAGAGAGAAAAACTATCGCTGACTTCTTCCGATGGTGAAGATGGAATGTCGTGTGCTAATGTTATGCTTGGATAGCGCTGCAAAATAAACCATATCGGTGGAAACTGGATGTAAAACCTAGATATTGTGTTGAAATGAGCGCTAGCAGAAAAAGAAAATTAAAGAGAGAGAGAGATTACGGGGGATGCCCCCGAGGGGAACTCCGGATTGGAAAAGTGCAGGGATCGGCTCGTCGTACCTCTTAGGGTTTCAGATCTGCAATTTGGTACCTCTTAGGGTGTCAAAAATCTAAAAGGACCACCAGAGAGTAAAACAGTAACTCTTACGGCATTTTTGAGGCAATAAGATACCTGAGATTATATGATGACAGTCAGAATGGCAGTTGTACTTCAGGATATTTATTTTCGGTTCATTATCTGACTTCTGTCACAGTTATAGATCATAGATAATTGGTACCTCTTAGGGATAAAATTCATTAGTTGCCACGCCCAACTGGACAGGACTTGTGTACCTCTAAGGCAAAAATAGGTTATAATTAAAGGAAGATTGATGTCAGTCTTGTGATAATAGCGATAAAAGAGGTTGAGTTTGAGCAACTTCGCTTAACGATTTGTTTAAAAGCCATTTAGGAAAGAGTTTTTTTCAAGTGATTCTTTGAACTCATCGATCATTATTTGAAGATCATTTTGCATTTATATTAAATCGTTATTCGTAACATTTTGAATGCATTATTGGCATAATTAAAAATATTTTGCATGGAAATGAGATGGACGGAATGGATTCACCTGAGCAACGGGATGGGTTGGCCGGAACAAAGGATTTGATTCACCTGAGCAATGATATGGCTTGGCCGGAGCAACGAGATGGGTTGGGCTGAAATGACTCTTTTCTTTATTTGTTTATTAAATTGCAATATTATTTACAAATTTTATTTTTCAATTTTTACTGAGACCAATTAATTTCTATATTACTAAATTTCATAAAATTATGAACCCTTTGTGTGTGAGAAATATATTGCTGCTCTTTGCAGCTCATGGTTGTGATTTTTCAAGTGGTACAAAAAAATTGAACCTAGAATTTTTTTTGCAAATAATTAGCTGTTTCCATACCAAAAAGAAACTTCAACCAAAGTTATCAAAATTAACATAATTAATTCAAAAATGAACCCTAAAGATAATCAATAATTAATAATAATAAATTCAAAAATGAACCCTGGATAACTGAGTTGTACCTAAATGTTGCTAATGTTAAAATGTTAAAGTCTTATGACAACTCTTATCAGTTAAAAAATCTCTATTAAGTGGACACCTTAACGTCCTTGTCTTGTGCCAGATTAATAAAGGGTGTTTACTGAATAAAGGTTCGTTTTACCATAAATACAGTGGCACCTCTATTAAGCAGATACCTTTAGGACCTTGCTTGGTGTCTGCTTAAAAAAGGATGTTCACTGAATAAAGATTTGTTCTACAGTATCCTACGCTCTGTATTACGCAGACACCTACAGGACTAGTGTTCACTTATCAAAGGATTTGTTTTATAGTATTCTACACTCTGTATTATGCAGACACCTACAGGACTAGTGTTCACTTATCAAAGGATTTGTTTAACAGTATTCTACAGTACGCTCTGTATTACACAGACACCTACAGGACTAGTGTTCATTTATCGAAGGATTTGTTTCACAGTATTCTACAGTACACTCTGTATTACACAGACACCTACAGGACTAGTGTTTACTTATCAAAGGATTTGTTTTACAGTAAATATGGGAAGCAAAATTTTGGAGCCCAACTGCCTGTCTGTTTAATGAAGGGCGTCTGATTAATAAAGGGTGCAATTAATAAACATATTACTGTAATAATACAATTTTGATGGGTAATCAATTCAATGATAATTAATGAAAGTATTGATATTTATAAATGATTCATTTAATCGTCATCACTGAAGGATGATGCTGATGACATTTCATCATCTGAGTCGTCGTTGTTGGCGGGTGGTGGCCCTCCACCAGGGACAGGTGCATCTGGATTTCTAATAATAGTAATAAATAGAAATAATAAGTGTTAGTAAGAATACGCAAGTGATTATTGAAAATCTTGCGCACTGATTGGTCGAGAAACTCACACTATCACATGATAATCGCCTCCAGCGATAATCCAAAATGGCGGCCAGCCCTGCCAACCCCTGCGTGCTTTATAACTGCACACAGCACGTGCGCACATTTTCTATTTCTTCAAAAGAAAAGGAAAACTTACTCCAACAAGTCAGGATCCAGTCCTTCTGCTGCCATCTTGGATCTTAATGCACCAGCAGGAACACCCTACAAAAAAAGTACGAGTAACCATGATAAAATATTAATAAGAAAAATATATATACAGCAAATATATAGAAAGTTAAAACAGTTTGTTTTGGTCTACAATATCAAAAAAATCTTACCACTTTCACCATTTGGAAGTATTTGGCATATCTGGGATCCTTGGAGACTGTCATTGCTGAGAGAAAGAAATGGAAAATTAACAGAGAAGATGAAAGGAAACAACATAGTGAAAGGAAGAATAAGGGAAAATATGAAAGACAACATGGAGAGCAAGAACAAAAAAGGATGGAATAAACAATGGTAAAGCAGGGATGGAAGAATGGATGAATGATATAATGGGAAATAGAAGAATGGATGGAAAAAGGAAGGAAGGAGGCTTTCAGAATAAGCCGGTAAGCTGCTAGAGCTCTGGCCTTTGCTCTGAAGTTAACTGCCTAGCTGCTGTTTCTATAAATTTCTATAAAATACCATGTCAGTTCCTGGTATCAAATCACAGCCAGCTACTTCAGATTATATAGGAAGGAAAGAAGGAAGGAAGGAAGGAAGGAAGGAAGGAAGCAAAGAAAAAAGAAAAACATACTGTATTTAATATATTCATAAATCTATTAAAAACATTCATTTAGATTACTTACTTGGTGCCTCTGGTTCTAGAGACAAGAAAAGAGAAATTATATAAGAAATAATCATACCTTTTTTTATTGGGATGGGGTTGGGTGCTTTGCAATAGCACACAATGCTTCTGCACACTTTCTAGCTATTTGTTATTTTTATCCAAGATAATGGCTGTTCTAAATATTTTTTTTATATAAAAGAGAAAACAATTCTTGCTGTCCTGCATGAAGTTCTAACTGTGCACTTCTAACCGGCTTTGGCAGAACAATCAAGGAGTGTTGAGAAGCACTCATGTTTTGCCAAGCCCCATATGCTTTATAACTGGACTCGGCATGCTTTCTATTTCTTTGATATAAAAGTATCCAAAAAACATAATTTTCTGTTATGTAGTTCCAAAACACATCCATACCCCCACCCACTGAGGAAATTGGAAAATCTGGAGGGGAGGGGGGTTGGAGAAAGAACAAAATTATAGAGTTTGTATGGAAGAAAATTGGAAGTTCCTGGGTATAGGGGGGTCCTTTTAAAAATTCCCTTCATGGTGGGGTATGGATATTTTCTGGGAAGTTTTATATATTTCCTTATCAATCTTACCTGGCTCAGGTTCTGGTGGAGGGGCAGGTGGTCCACTCTGAATTAAAAAACTAATTAATTAAAATATATTAAATTTATCAATTTATATTTATATTAGTTTTGGAGTCAAACCCGAGACCCCAGAGATGAGAAATGAGTTTATTATCTGCTCATTTATCATTCATCTACCTCTGTGGCAGGAGCAGCAGCAGCAGCAGCAGAAGCAGGCGTACTAGGAGCAGCAGCTACCGGTTGTGAAGCTGGCTGTGATGCGGCTGCAGGAGCTTGTACATCTTCAAGGCCAGGAATAGATGACAACTACAAGCAGAAAAAACACCTTTTTATGATATGCACTAACCTGGGGGGAGGGGGAGGGACTCTTGAACATTTAGGGTAGGGATGTGCCGCTGAGCCCTCTGAACCCTGACCCTGTTCCAGAGTGAAATCGCTGAAATTCATACCCTATTCCAGAGCAAGATTGCTGAAAGCCATACCCTATTCCGGTATTGCGAAAATAGATACCCTGTTCCAGAGAGGAGAGAGCGTGATTTCATATACCCTGTTCCAGAGCGAGAGTGATTTTATATACCCTGTTCCAGAGTAGAATCACTGAAAACCATACCCTGTTTGGTTTTGTGTATGTGTTTATAAGTACTATGATTATGCTGTATCATACTGTAGGAATGAGGTTTTTAAAGATTTAGAGTTTCGATTTGTCAAACTTATATTTCTCGGAAGAAATTCGAAGAAAATTAATTTTCTATTTCTACAGTTTTGAACAGAATGATTCTCATACCTTCGCTTCTAAAATATTCATCATAATTTCTATTCTTTGAATTCTTCCTGATAAAACAGACAATTTCTAAAGACAAAATTCAAATTGTTTTAAAATTATATGGTAAAACTTGAGCAAAATCGATAGGCTGTTTAGATAATGATATCTTGTTTTATTTATTATATATTTTGGGCACTAACCTCTTCGCAGACACAGGAAAATCTATTCAGAAAGCGTACAGTATGTGTAATAAAGTGATTGAGAAAGGCCAGAGTTCTCTTGTGGTTGAGAGGACCGACCTAAAAATACCAAAATAAACATAGAAAACAATAAATAAACGAGTTAATTTCATACACAGCGAGCAAAATATGAATATTACTTTTGTGTAGTCGACATTAGGAACGATTCGAAAGCCTTCGCTGTCATCCATGGCGTGAAATATTTTGTCGAAAAATACAAATTGACGATGAAAATGGAGGAAATGACAGATTGTGCCAGGCGCCGCTCGTTGGTCCAACTCTGGAAGAGGCTTATGGGAAACGTCTTTGGGCTTCCTGTGTTTTCTACACATTTTCACTTTTTCATTGGCATACTTGGCATTGTATAGGCATATATAGGCATACATAGGCATAAATAGCCGTACATAGCCATACATGGTCATACATAGCCATACATAGCCATACATAGTCATACATAGCCATACATTACTGGGTTGCCTGTGGCAGCCCAATCGTAAAGAAGTGTTACAGTACATTAAAAAACACCCATTTAAAAGGGGTACACTTTTGAAAAAATTTGATGTGCAGAAGAAAAATACACCTAAAATGTGCCAAAGTACTCCCTCCTCCCAAACAGCATTACATAACAAAGATTAGGTGTCAAATAAGCTCCAGCATACCAGCACATTAGGCAATCCAGTGCTTCATATAGTATATCTGAGTATATAGATAAGAAATTAAGCGGTTATGTACCGGACCAACTTCCGCCAACCACTAATTTAAGATGCATTTTATTTTCATTCGCGAATCGAGATTGGCATGTGTAGCGTTCCGCTATGTGTTGATCGACTCCTAGCATGAGCATCGAGCGTCAATAGAGCCGATTTTATTCAATCAAATTGTCCGGGCTTCGAAACTGCGCGAAACCAGACCCAACATGCTAAAGCCGGTCTAATGCGATCTCTGTTTTAGCCGTCCTCTGAGTTTGCAAAGTATCAATAAAATCCCAAGGCCCATCCGAACAACGGTTTCATATATATGGTATGAATAATTGTAATACTTTGTTACTTCTCTTTCTTTGAGGCGCTATCTTCGAATCTTACGGTCCCATTACACTAGGATATGATCCAACCACGTTTAACATCGATCACGGCACGGCAAATCTGTACCTACCAAATCTGTGTGCACTTAGCTTCTATCCGCTCTGATAAGTGCCGCGCAGAAAAATAATTTTCAGCTCGTCGTATCGGATAGAATGTGAGTCCAGGAATGGATTAGTCTGTACCTTTGAATCTTTCACAGTCACGCAGAATGTTCCTTTATTATCTTTTTATGTGCTTTGAGTTTTGGAAATTAAAAAAAGTGACTTTAAAAGTAGTTTTTCATGGTGGAACACTTAGGATACGGATGAGGACTACATCCCGGGCGGAGAGTGATACTTGTAAAATACAGTAAATGTATGTAAATTGGGCCGTGGGGGGCCTTGAAATGCACTCTACGCCCGATATGTAGTCTTTTCCTCAAAATACAGCATTTATTCACAAGAAACACTCTTAATTCACGTTAAAGGATACTGCTAATTTAGGTAAGGGTTTCCGACTAGATTCAGCTTAATGGAAACACTTATTTCAAACAAGAAATATTCCATATATATAATCGGGTTAAGAAATACCCAAATAGTATAGGTAAGAGATCAGTTTTGTCCAAAACTTAGGTAAACTCGTACTTTAAGGTAAGCAAAGGGATACTCGTACTGAGTTTAGATAAGTGATACTCCTAGTTCAGGTAAGTTATTCTCCTACTTTAAGCAAGGGATACTCCTAAATCAGCTTATTAAGGGATACTCCTATCTCAGGTATAAGGTATTCTCCAAGTTGAGGTAAGGGACCTACTCTTGAATCAGGTTAAGGGATTCTCTTAAATCAAGTTAAGGGATACTCTTGAATCAGGTTAAGGGATACTCCTAGTTTAGGGATATATCTGAATCATTTTGTCTTTGTTTTCTTCCCCCGCAAAACCAGCCCAATGGGATAAAATCATTTTAGCCGAGCTCTGACTTTGATCCGCAGGGTATCGATAAACTAAATTGTCAGGCCTATTTCTAGCACGGTTTCAATATATATTATGAATGCTATATTTTGTTACTTCTCTTTCTTTGCGGCGTTATCGTCGAATCTCACGGTCCACATTACACCAGAATATTTTCCATACACCTTTAACATCGATCACGGCATGGCAAATCTGTACCTAGTCTAGTGCGCATTTAGTTTCTATCCGCTCTGAAAAGTCGCGCTCAGAAAAATAATTTTCAGCTTGTCGTATCGTACAGATCCCAGAATGGATTAGTCTGTACCTTTGAATCTTTCACAGTCACACAGAATGTTCCTTTATCATCTTTTTATATGCTTTGAGTTTTGGAAATTAAAAAAGTGACTTTAAAAGTAGTTTTTCATGGTGGAACATTTAGGATACGGATGAAAACTACATCGCGGGCGGAGAGGCATACGCATGAAATACAGTAAATGTATGTAAATTGGACTGTGAGGGGGCCGTGAAATGCACTCTACGCCCGATATGTAGTCTTTTCCTCAAAACACCGCATTCATTCACAAGAAACACTCTTAATTCACGTTAAGGGATTCTTTAGTTTAGGTAACGGATACTTTTAGTTGAGGTAACTATTACTTCTTGTTCAAATAAGGGATTCACTTCTCAGTTCGGGGATAATGATTTAGGCCATAATAATATAATTTAGGTTAAGCGATACTCCTAGTTCAGGTAAGGGATACTCCTAGTTCAGGTTAAGAGATATTCCTACATTAGGTTAAGGGGTACTCCTAAATTAGGGTAAAATCCTAATTCCCAATTTAGGTTAGATTCGTTCAAATGGATACTCCTAAATAGGTTTAAGGAAATGGGATTCCTGTGTTCTAGATTACCCACAATGCCATGCTATTCCCAACACGTGTTGTTAGCGTTGGACGCCATTTTGATTTTCAGAGGAAGAAGTTCTTTGTTGAATGTGTCTTGTTTTTTCTCTTATTTATACCACTTTATAGAATATTTTTAACATGTAACGGCGGAGTAGGTAAGTTTATTTTTTTCCACGATGTCAGGGGCTGTGAAAGAAGAGCCTGGTCGACAAATAAGCGAAGATCAGAAGGTAAAAATTAATGTCCTTTGAATTTTCTTTGAATTCATTGTTTATTTTATTTCTTAAAGCTTTTCTTATTAGTCATATATCTAAAGGTTTAAGTCATTTTTGAAAATCATCGAATATTTTGATGCATTTATTCAACGTGATTAAATAAATTAAAAAAAACATTACATGCTATAGTGTAAGAAATTCATGTAAGCTTCATATAGCCTTTTGCAGAGTTTTTTTAATTTCGAATTCTTAACGATAAAAAGGGTTGGTGTTTTAAATGGTATGGCATAAAATAGTTATACAATGCTTTCTTATGGCATTCCTTGTTTACTTACACCTGCTTACTAGAAAAATAAAGTGCTTTGTGGGATATTGTAGTGCGCATGAGCAAATGTAACACACCGTGGCGCCAAACATTGTTTGACGAGAGCAGCTGTCAAAATCATGACAGTGTTGCTAAGTTACACCACGCATGCGCGACAGAAATAACGTCCTACATCGGCAGAGTCTATTTTTCTCTCTCAGCCAAAACAAAAGGAAAATAGGCTCTGCTAGCAGGGAAGGATATTGTGTGACATGCAGCCCAAAACCATAGCATAACTAGTATGAATCAGGTATGGGGGGCAGTTGGATTCACTTGGTTACCCATACTTAAAATCAGACCCCCACTCCTGCTCTTAGTTGTGGCATAAAAATGGTCCTCTTGTGTTCAGTTCTGTTTATTGTGTAAGTGCTGTGCAACTCCAAATGACATCTGCCCTCCTCCCCAGCAAAAAAATGGATGGTCCTCTAAAGAAGCTAGGGGTAGTGAAACTGTAATAAGGTTGTATTCATTGTTTTAGGAGACAATTTCCTTCTGGAGTCAAAGTGAGCGTGGACAGAAAGCTGAACAGCGATTGGTTAATCACCCATATGACTTGGAATCATGGGGGGTGCTTATAAGAGAGGCACAGGTAGGATTGTATGTTTTAACAGTGAGGAGGTCTAGGTTCCAAAGTATAATGTGAAGTTCCAAAAATTATCCATACCCCCCCCCCCCCCCCCCACAGAGGAACTTTTTTAAGACACCCCCTACCCTCCCAGAAATTTCATTTTACTTCCATACAAACTCCGTAATTTTTGTTCTTTCTCTGACGTCCCCCATACTTTTCTGAAATTCCAAATTCCTTTTTGGGGTGGGTATGGATGATTTCTGGAACTACACAATACACTACATATGTTAAATAGGCATAAAATATGGCATAAAATAAAGATTAGTTTCAATATTTTCTTCTTTTTTTTTGTAAGACAGACTGACAGTGGGAGAGGGGGGGGGGGGCTTTGAGTCAAAATGTTTCACCTTTCTAGATCTTTTGGTGGTCCTTGCGAACATCCAAGTTTTGCTTCCATAATTTCAAACTCTAAGTCAGATGGGTTTATTGAAGATTCAACTTCTATGAATTCCTGTTAATGACTTTTACTCTTGATGATCCTTATATGTTTATTTGTTTTTCTTCAGAATTTTCCACTAGAAACATCCAAGGTCCTATACGAGAGGCTTGTTAGGAGGTTCCCCAGTTCTGGACGTTACTGGCGGTTGTACATTGAACAAGAGGTTTTTAGTAATTTTGATTAGTGTTCTTATTTAAGGATTGCCACATATTACAAGCAAGATAGAAGCTAGTCACATTCCTGGGCTTTGTAGAATGTCACGGGGTGGTGTGCGCTGGTAATGCATCACCTCTCACCAATGCAACTCGGGTTCATTGTCTGCAATCAGTATTTTATGTGAACAAATCTACTTGTGGGTTCTCTCCGGTGCTTTGAAGTTTTTGCTCAGGCTTTCCTCCCTCCTTAAAAGTCAACTTCTAAATTCTTGTGATTGTCCCATTCTGAGATACAGCAGCCAAAGCTTAATAATTTGATTTTATTGTTAATGGTTTGATTTGATGGACATTTGAAATGATTTTCTAAAGGAAGGGTTCAAGGCCCCAGGAATCAGGCCAGTTTCCTTTGCTTGTATTATATTGCAATCCTTTATCATTTACTGATCTTATAGCCTAGCTTTCCTCTATATAATTTATGTATTGTCTTTGCTTATCAGTAAAGACAATAAGAATACATTCTCGAACAAATAAAGGAATCTAACTTGCGCAAAACTAAAAGAGTAGCTTTTATAAAACTATTTATTGAAAAATATAATAATAAACATAAATATTTTTTATACGTAGCCTTGAACGCTTGCAAAAATAAACAACTTCTGTTTGAAATTTATTCATTCTTGGGGGTGTGATGAAAGTGTTCAATCCAATATTTCTTGTCAAGTCTCTTTGAATTTGATCGTGTGATTTGTGGTCACTTGTGTTGTGTCATTATTTACTTATTCATCGTTTCAGATAATATTAAATTATTAATGGGAATAATGGGATGGGAAGCTGTAGCTTTCAATTCTCTTTTGACAACTGGGGCCATTTTTTTAATTCATCTTTACTTATGACTGAATTATTTATTAGTATTGATAGTGTATACTGGTAGTATTTGCAGGGAGAATAGTGTAGTAGGATAGATAAATTATTCTGTAGTGTCTTCTTTGGCTCAGTGAATTGTGGTAACCAAGCAACAATCAGTAGCAAATGATTCAATTTTATTGAACTCTTAAATAACCTCTGGGTTGATCTAAATCAGGAAATATCTACCTCACAGATTGAATCCTGAAACAACCTATATGTTGATCTAAGTCAAGAAATTACTACCTTACAGATCGAATCCTAAAACAATCTCTGGGCTGATCTAAGTCAGGGCACGGCCAACTCGCAGATCGAACCCTGAAACAACCTCTGGGCTGATCTCAGTCAGGGCACAGCTAACTTACAGATCAAACCCTGAAACAACCTCTGGGCTGATCTAAGTCAGGGCACAGCTAACTTACAGATCAAACCCTGAAACAACCTCTGGACTGTTGAAAATATTTAGATTGAGATTTAATTGTAGGCAGTAATTAGGTCACTAGGTAGTTAGAGTGAAGTCATTAAACCCGTAAAATAGATATTAGACTAATACACATTAGCGGACCCTAATTCCATTGTTTTCTACATTGACTAACATTTTCTATTTCACGGGTTAAATGCCTTCACTCTTTAGGAAAACAACAATGTAAAAGGTAAGGTAAATTTTTGATTAAGTGAACGGTTCACAGACATAGACTCACTCTCTTAACAGATAGGTTAATCAAAATATTTTAGTGCAATATAGATTCACATCAATCATACTATTTCGTTTTAAAATATATATATATATCCAGAAACATAAAAAAGAATGTAATCCAACGATCTTATTAATGGCACCTCTGATCTCTTACACTAAAGATATTACAGTGCCGATCACAATATCTCATTTCCTGTCTTGGGCAGAATTCTAATAAGCTTAGTCATGAGGTTCTTAATATATTTTTATTTGACTGTCTACCTACGAAACCCTACCTACAGAGGTCAGTGTTTGGTAACTATGTCATTTGGATAAATTAAATAAAATTTCTAAGACTTTTATTGGCTAATTAAAACCCAGTGGAAAACAAATTTGGACCTGACTGTTTCATATCAATTTGAAGCAGACAATGAGATTAAGACTTTAGAATCATCAGCTGATTGAAGCCCAGTATTAAATCAAACCTTGACCTGACTGCACTCAGTCAGAGCTTAAAATAATGGCCACTTATATTCACTGGCCAAATTAGTTTTAGCTTGGCCATACCTGGTTACGAGGTTGTTGGATCTCCAAGGTTGTATGTATTAAAATTAAAATGACCAACAAGGCAAAGATTTTACCCCACAAGTTCCAATTCTAGCTGGACATTGTCTGATTATTTTAAGCCTTGCCAGTAGTCACATCATTTGCCACCACTTGGAACAAATAATGATATCTAAATACCTATTAGCTGATTGAAACCCAGAGATGTTCTTGAACCTCAAGAATGGCCAGTCAGGCCAATAAGAATAATATTATTATATGAATACCTTGATTTACGCTGCCCATTAACAAACAATTTTTACCTGTAAAAATGAGTATTTTCAATCCTGTTAATTTATGGAGCACATCAGACCCTTCTCAAAATTATCTCATGTGTGAGGCTAACATGAAAATACAAAAGGAATGTCGCAAATTCCATTGAGAAAAAGTGTGAGTTATCTGTATTTTCGGTTAGCCTCAAATCCAAGTATTTTTAGATGGGTCAATTATGGTTGGTGTTTCTGATATGACTGGTTGCCAAGCAACTGTGGCAGTGAAATAGAAACCAGCAGATGATGCGATACCTTGACTTTTGTGTTAGGAATATTTTGAAGAGATTGCTTCCCATTCGACAATTATTTATCCTGATCGTCATAAAATTTTCCCAAACTTTTTGCAGTTTTTTTAGCTTTTGTTATTTTCAATATGGGAATAGATTTGAATTCAAATATTATTTTCAAGATGACAGTACACAAATTAATGAATAATGAATAAGTTTCATCTTTATGAAGACAAGACTTAAACTTGGAAACCCGCTATGGAAACCAATAAAGGGATTATTAGAAAACTTCTTGAAATTTTTTAATTGCCATTAGAGTGCAAACAATATAACCGTGAAACTTTGGTAATACTAAATAGCACAATTTCACGCAAATTCCATTGTTTTCTATTGTTTAATTAGCACTATTTTGTGCTATTTAGTAATTAGTGTCTTACGGATTGATTGTTTGCACTCTAAGAACTCGACTTTCTTTTTAAGCCATTTGGGGGGGGGGGGGGGGTATAATTACTGAGAAAATTATATAGTAAATGCGGGGCATAGATATGAATATTTGGCATTATGCCATCCAACCACAAGTGGCAAATGCATTAGAAGTAATGTCTTCTAATTGATGATGTAATATTAGGTGTAAATATAGGAGAGAATCATATAAGGACTTGGTATCTTGCAAAACAGCCAAAGAATTTCCTTTTTTCTGCTCAAGCATAGAGTGATTTCATAAACCATATAGCAAAAATTGATTTTAAACATGTAATAGTCAAATAATCGCACAAAAAAGATATTGAAAATAAGATCTAACCTCTATTAGTCTACTAACTATTCATTGGGTAACTGTTCTATAGACCCCTTGCACTAAGACACGGGCGTCAAAATAGTGAAAAATATTTTACATCCTAAAGCGTTTCAAATTAGACCTCTTGCTTGGGCGTAATGTTTTCCCATTTCAGACCACGTGTTATTTTCTTGAGAATATGATTCTTTGTGTGAGTTGTATCCATATTCATGTGTCTTCTCATTCACAACCATTAAACAAAGAAATTATGCTCTAGGGAATGAGACATGAACTGAAATGAGAAAGCATTACACCCAAGATAAAGAGGCCCTATTCAAAAAAGACGGGAAATCTGAAGATGTTTTGGCCCCTAGATTGGAAATTAGTGCAAGGGGTCTGTTGGCTTGAGTCCGGCCTCAACTTGGAGTCATTGTTTCATGGTTACTCTTGTCATGTGATTATTGAGGAAAGGTCTATTAGCTTGTTTGAGGTATACCCACTTGCAAGAACTGGTTGTCATACGAAAATAGAACAGTGATTTAGTCTGATAGGAATTATATTAAAAAGCAAAAGATCACTGAAGTTGAACTTTTTCTTTTGTCTTTTATGTATTCCTTTCTCACTAAATCACTAATGTTCTAATATCGTATGACAACGTTCTTGCAAGTAGGTGTATACCTACATGAATGTTTGTCTGCAGATTAAAGTAAGGCATTCTTACTAATTTTAACCAAATTCTTTTTCTGCAGATGAAACATCAAAATTATGAGAGAGTAGAGAAGGTAATAAGAACTAATTCAACGGAAAAGAAATACAGAATAATGAAATGAGTAGAAAAACGGGTGTAAAGTCTTGGGGTGGGGGGGACACTCTGGGGTAAATGAAAATATAGGTAATGAAAGTATGGGTATGTCCGTCAAAAAAATTTTCAACAATGCACAAAAGGATACTGGCATGGCGTGGCTGGACAATTTTTATCCCATGATATAACCCTGAAAGATACCAAAAAATTCCGAAGTTCTAAATGTCAATTTTAGCACCCTAAAAAATAAACAAAGAAAAAAAACCCTAAAAAATACCATATTGCTGATTTTTACCCCTAAGAGATAGGACAAGCATACCTGATACTTTTGCCCTGGAGCTTTTCCATCACGGGCTACAAGACCTCTATTTTGTGAGCAATGTTTTCCTGTTTCTCATCGTCTGCTGTGTGTCAATCTATTGCCCAGTTTTCCAGTCACAACATTTGTCTGATCAATCAGCCTGTAGCAGTTATAACAGTGACTGCAGCAGTAAATTGCTCTTTCTTTCTTTTGGCAGTTGTTCCAAAGATGTCTGATAAAAGTATTGAACATTGAGCTGTGGAAGTTATATCTGACGTATGTCAAGGAAACAAAAAGCGCTTTGCCAAACTTTAGGTCAGTGTTTCTTAATTTTAATTTTCACAAAATCTCTAGATCTCATGCTTTGACACTCGTTAATAGTAAGGCAGATAGGTAGAAGAAATGTCTTCTTTTATTTGTCTTGGTAAATTTAGGGAAAATTTTGTATGACTTGTGGTTGACTCCTGACTCGTACTTGACTCAGGGCTCAAACATGGCTCACTCAATCGGACAACTCTGATTTATTGATTGATTGAGTACATAATTGATTGATTGATTGGTTCATTGATTGATTGAGTAAGTGAATGACTGATTGATTGAAATAATAAATTCTTGTCTTCCAGGGAAAAGATGTCCCAGGCATATGAGTTTGCATTGGATAAAATTGGGCTTGACTTTCATTCCTACCAGGTATTCAACATGATATATTATACAATATACAATGACCAGACCATGCAAATAACTGATTCTTTGTAGCATTGCATTATGTATATGATTGGTCGCACAAGTGCAACTGTTTAACAAAGAAAAAGTATTCTAGGATATATATTTAACATGTAGCCCAAAATGGGAATAAACATTATGACCAAAGAAAAGATCAAGGACTAATGTGCTAAGCTAAAGAGGTCTAGCAGGGACATCGGAGCATTATTCTTAATGGGGGGGGGGGGGGGGGGGGGAAGGGAGGGGCTACAATTCAGATTATATATAAGCGATATAAAACGTGCAAGGAGATGTGCAAGTTTAGTAGAAAAGGTGGGGGCTATAGCCCTCTCCCCCCGTCTCGGTTGCCCCTGTCAAGTGTCTATACATTCTAAGCACTAAAAGCTGTGCGGGTCACTCCATTCTACCACTGATAAGCTGATCTAGAGGGGAATGGATAAAAATGAAGGATATGCATGCTATACTAGTCCAGTAAGAAGTTGAAGGGAGTGGAATTATTTAAGGAAGCACAATCCTGCAATTTCAAGTTACACTACTTACCTTGGCTGTCTCTCATTTTCTCACTGGACTCTGAAGATAACTTCTGCTCAGGTTGTCAAAACGTCAGTCACCACCAACGACAGTCTTTCTCAAGACTACACTCACCTGGATGATTACATTTCACAACAAACTACTTACATATTTATTAATAATATAATACCTTTATTAGTTGGTGCTAGAAGTATATTGTTTGTTTTTCGTCCTCATTGTTTTGTTAGGTGTGGATGGATTATATTGGTTTCTTAAAGGCAGGGTGAGTGATACCATCAATATTGTACAATTATATTTATTCATTTATCATCATTTTAGAGGACCACAGGTTTGTTAGTGTATGTACGCTATTACTTGTTACACTATTACACTATTACTTGTACTGTTTACTTGTCATTAAGTGCAATATTACTTTAGGAAGGGGTGGGTAAGGGAAGTCCTGAACCCCACAATAAACCCGAGGTAAAAGTTGTTTATTTTTTATATAAGCATACTTGTTCAATATATTAACGTAACCCCAAAAGCAAAAGCAAAGAAAGGGGGCAAAGTGCAAGGAGGTAAAAATTATATTTTCCATTACAGACCTTGTGTCATTCTCTTTAGTATGAGATTCTTCGTTTGAGTTGCATCTATATTCAGGTCTTCTCACACATAATGGTTGAGCGAATATTTGTTTATGTTTTAGTGATGCTGTTGGTTCATATGCCGAAAACCAGAAGATTTTAACCATCAGGCGTGTGTTCCAAAGAGCTGTGACCACACCCATCATAAATGTTGAGGCAATATGGAGAGAGTATAACACCTTTGAACAGGTAAGGTGGTGTTCTAATAGGAATTACTAAGAGGGTGGACCATAGGGCAGGTTTGAGGGGGAGAGCTGGCCATCACTTAAACCCCCCCATAATATTTTGGAATGATAAAAAATACACTCAAGAAAACATGAACAATAATATTGTATTGTTTATTGTATCTTATTGAATTGGATATTTCTTAGGGTATTAACAAAACACTAGCAAAGAAACTTATAGATGATAAGACAAGAGACTACATGAATGCCAGGAGAATGTCCAAGGTAATGGCAAACTAAAAATATAATAATAACTACAAATAATAACTACACATTATTAAAAAAAACAAAAGATGACTGTTTTCATGTTTTCTTTAACACTGTTTTGATTGCTAGGTGATGATTAAGATCATTGTCATGACCTATAAATGAGCAATAGACTACATTCAAGTACCTACCCACAGTTTCCATGGTTACAGTTCCTTTACGTACTGTCTAGCAATTTGATTAACAGTAGTCTATTTCTCATTAATCTGTCGCAAGAGTTTGTCTCTATAGCATGTATGTATACAGTGGCAATGAAACAATAGCAGTTATTATCATGGAATGGCCAATGCATGCAAATGAGACAACAATCTTTACATCGACCCTAAAGCCTCACTTTTATGATTTTCAAAACAAGAGAGTATATCATTGCAGTCTCAACCCTTAACTTTTGAAATTCTTGCAGCTTTTCATATGGAGGCAGGCCTAACCTGTTAAATTCATTACAATCTTTCAAATGTTATGATATTTTATAGGAATTTGAAGCACTAACCAGAGGATTAGTGAGAGGAGCACCATCTACCCCCCACCTGGGGACCCCTGAGGAAGTCAAACAGGTAAAAACAAGACTGTGGGGGGAGAGGAAACGAGGTTTAGTTACTCATTGCCAAGAGACAATGACTGCATTGGCTTGGTCATTTATTTTGGTTGATGCCAGTTGCCCTTCACATGACTTATGGTTTTTAGCCCATGTCACCCCTGATGCTCGGCCTTGGAAACTGCAAGTAAATTCAAACTCCCTTTGTTGGGTGTGAGGTAGGGGAATATATATTTTATTTTTCCAAAGTACACGATGATGGTGCTAAATATCAATATTTTCTCCACAGCTTCAAATCTGGAAGAAATATATCTTCTGGGAGCGCAGTAATCCCCTATGGATTGACGACACATTACTGTTAACAAGAAGGGTTATGTATGCATATGAGCAGTGTCTTCAGTGTATGGGCTTTAATCCTGATATCTGGTGTGAAGCGGCGTCGTATCTGGAAACAACAAGCAAACAGCTTGCTGAGAAAGGGGTAAGTAGAGGATGCTGCCATACTGTTGGGTAAGAGATTTTACCACCATGTCTTGTTGTAAAATAGATAATGCATACTAGATGATTTTGATTTTATGTAAGAATCATTAGGATAAAGTTTACCACAAAAGATAATTTTGATTTTATGTAAGAATCGTTATGACAAGGTTCACCACATTGTCATTGACAAGCTTGGTAAATTGCCATCATCATCATTAATATTTTATTTATTCTCATTTATACAACCAGAAAACCACAAATTATTAACAGCATTGTCATCACAACCATCATCATCTTAGCTTACCACCACTATCATCATTGTCATCTTTCACCATCATTATTAACCCCATCATGATCTTCATAATATTATTATCATGATCATCATCACATCATGCATCATGATCATCATCACATCATGCATCATGATCATCATCACATCATGCATCATGATCATCATCACATCATGCATCATGATCATCATCACATCATGCATCATGATCATCATCACATCATGCATCATGATCATCATCACATCATGCATCATGATCATCATCACATCATGCATCATGATCATCATCACATCATGCATCATGATCATCATCACATCATGCATCATGATCATCATCATCAACACCACTTCCACCAATAATATCTCCACTTACCACTATTTACATGTGCATTAATTTCATTATTTTGCCAGTTTAGCAGCAACAAATCATCAGTCATGAATGTCACCCATCCTCTCCATCATGTTAATACTCATCAATCACTATTTTCCAGGACATGCAGGGATCCAAACTGCTAAGCGACGAGGCATCTAATCTATATGAAAGAGCAATAAATGGTTTAATGAGTCTTAATATGCTGTTATATTTTGCATATGCTGACTTTGAAGAGGTAATATTTACATCTCCACATCTTCAGAATGTAATAATTTTTGTAGTGGGTTAAATTAATAAATTATATTACAAAAATAATTATGAAAATGGACATGGACACAGAATACACATGGAATTTTATGACAACTCGGGAATCGAGTTCAAGAATCAAACCTGAGACCCCAGAGGTGACATGCCTGAGGGAATGATGCCAGGGCTGGAAATAGTGGCCTGCCAATGGCCAAATGACAGGACAAATGTCAGGTTTGGCAGGCAAAAATAAGGATGCACTGCTAAATGAATAATAAAATGACATGCAAAGTTTACATGCTTCTTTATCTACTATGGCAGGCTACAATTGTTTTCTATTTCGAGCCCTGTGATGCCATCCTAGGTCTTAGTGTTTCCATTTCTTAAAAAGCTTCTATTTTTATAAAGCTTCTTTCACTTGACTCTTAATTCTTTTTTCTTCTTTCGTGTCATCTCAGGGGAGAATGAAATTCCAGAAATCCAAGGAAATTTATGAGAAGTACATCGCTCTAGAAGGAGTGGACCCAACACTGGTAATAATATAATGATATCTTAATGGATATTTTATGTAATTTTGTTGGGAGATGATTATTTTAACTGCCTCCTATGGAAGGTTATGTGGCTTCATGATGGCCTATAGTGATGATAAATGTCAGGAACTTTATGATGAAGATGACATGATTATGATGATGATGAAAATAGTATTCAACAGAATTTGTGATATTTCATAAAGTCATCAATGTTTCTTTTTTCCCCCAGGCATATATTCAGTACATGAGATTCTCCAGGCGAGCAGAAGGAGTAAAAGAAAGTAGAGTAGTATTCAAAAGAGGACGAGAAGACACCAGAACGAACTTCCATGTAGGTAACGATGCTGATGACAATCATGGTGATTATTATGGTGGTGGTGCTTATGTGGTGTTAATGATAATAATAGTGACTGATGATAATGATTTTTATTATTATGATGTTGGTGTTGAAAATGATAACTTATGATGATGGTGATGGTGTTGATGATGATGATTATGTCAATGTTGGTGATAATGATGGTGATGGTGTTGATGATGATGATTATGTTGATGATGATGATGATGATGATGATGGTGATTATGTTTATGATGGTGTTGATGATTATAATGGTGGTGGTGATGATGATGGTGATGGTGGTGGTGATGATTGTGGTGGAGATGATCATAATTATAATTAGTAATGGTGGGGATGATTATGATGATGATGGATATAATAAAGCACTTTATTTTTTTCCCTAACGTCCTTGAAAAATTGAATACTTCTTATAAATCAATAAGGACTTGATTTTGTAATAATTAATATTAATTGCTAATTCTTATTTCTTATTCTTAGGTATTCGTTGGATCAGCATTAATGGAATACTATTGCGGCAAGGTAAAGTATTGACAGAGGCTACCTCAGTTCCACAGTTTCTTTGTATTGGATTGCCAGTGTCCTTCAAATTCACTGATTTTTCATTCCTTGATTCTTTTTTAGGACAAAAGTGTTGCATTTAAAATATTTGAGCTTGGATTAAAGGTGGGTCTTGCATAAGTAATGCAAATGTGGTGCATTTATTTAAATATATCTCTTTACATTATAGCTTGATCTTAATGTTTTCCCATTACAGACCATATGTCATTCCCTAGAGTATCATTTTTTTGCTTAACAGTTGTGCTTGAGAAAACATAATATAGATACAGCTTAAATTTTATAATCATATTCTCAAGGGAATGACACATGGTTGAAATACAGGCAACCCAAGCTCACTACATTTATAAGAGAATGTATGGGGATTTAGAATTTTTTATTCTCTTTTTTATTTTATTTTATTCAGCTTTTACCTCACATCAAATCATAGTTTTAAAAAAATGAAAAATATGAACAAATTACAAGCAGATGAGAGGTAAGGGATACCGTCACAGGTTTCCCCAATAAAAGTTTGTTGACTTAACTGTTGTGTCAATTTGTTTATTTTGAACTCCTGCATGCAGTTTCAGCTAGTTTGGAAGGGTATTTAAGAAAAAAATTCCAACACTTTATTCACGTTCTTTCAAATAAAATATGGCATATTCTAAATCCCCATACATTCTCTTATAAATGTAGTGAACTTGGGTTGCCTGTGGTTGAAAATGGTAAAACATTACACATGTGAATATAGATACAGCTTAAATTTTGTAATCATATTCTCAAGGGAGTGACATGTGGTTGAAAATGGTAAAACGTTACACACAAGGTAAAGAGGCGTATTCCTGACTTCAGGATACATTTTATATACATTGACTTTTTTCTTTTCCAGAAATACATTAATGAACCAGAATTTGTCTTGGCTTATGTTGACTTCTTAAGGCAGTTAAATGGTAAAGAAATCCTTAAATCCATTCATTTGTTAAATTAATATTTTGTTTGTTTATATGTCCACCTTTCCATTGAGTAACTGATTATCTCATGAATATTGTCATCCACCCCTTTGTCTGTTCATTTATCCATCTATCTGCCCATCCATCCATCTATCCATTCATCTATCTGCCCATTCATTCATTCATTCATAGATCCATCCATCTATCCATACATCTGCCCATCAATTTATCCATTCATCCATTTTTCGATCTATCCATCCATCTGTGCATCCATTTATTTTTTCATTTATTCATTCCCTCATTTGTTTGTTTATTTTTCAGATGATAACAATACAAGAGTTCTTTTTGAGAAAGTCCTAAACACAATGCCTAAAGAAAAGTCTGGGTAAGTACGGCACTTAGAGAGAAGGAACCTCAGGACTTCATGGTATCCTAGTGGTTTCTATTCCTATTCCACTCTCATGTATGGGAAGCACGGGGGGTGTAGCGGTGAGAGCGCTTGTCTCTCACCAATGCGACCTGAGTTTAAGTCCTGCCGTGCTTAGTGTCATATGTGAATGGATTTGTTGTTGGTTCTCTCCTGTACTTCAAGAGTTTTCCGGGTTCTCTGGTTAAAATTTCCTCCCTCCGCAAAAATCAATTTCTTGGAATCCAGTGGATGAAGAGCCACTCATTTCATTTTATTTTATGTTTTAATCTTTCTTTGTTTGTTTCAGGGAGGTCTGGGCCAAGTTTCTAGAATTTGAATCCACAAGTGGAGATTTAGCAAGTATTTTAAAAGTAGAAAAACGAAGGCTTCAGACTTTCAAAGAGGTATGCTATATACTGATGGTTTACAAACGTTCCCAAGAGAATGAAAAGACAATAGACATATGGCAGCCAAGATGGTGTGTTTGTAATTTATTCAGGGCTTGAAATAGCGGCCTGCCAATGGCCAAATGACAGGACAACTTTCAGGTTTGACAGGCAAAAATAAGGATGCACTGCTAAATGAATAATAAAATGACATGCAAAATTTACTAGAATGACCTCCTTTTACCATTCTCCTTTACTGTGGCAGGCTAAAAAAGTTTTCTATTTTGAGCCCTGTACTTGATTACTGACTCAATCCATATCATAATTTTCAATTATATTACATTATGGTTTTCTAATAAAGTTTCTTTCCTGTTTGCAGGAGTTTGAGCAACATGAAACTGCTGTTCTTGTTGACAGATACAAGTTCCTGGACTTAGTTCCTTGTTCATCCCTGGAACTCAAAATCATGGGATACTCAGTAAGTCAACAACTATATAAATAAGTAACAATCAGCCATAAAACTTCCATAAAACTGAAACAACCTCTGGGCTGATCTAAGTCAGGGCATGGCTAACTCACAGATAGAACCCTGAAACAACCTCTGGGCTGATCTAAGTCAGGGCATGGCTAACTCACAGATAGAACCCTGAAACAACCTCTGGGCTGATCTAAGTCAGGGCATGGCTAACTCACAGATAGAACCCTGAAACAACCTCTGGGCTGATCTAAGTCAGGGCATGGCTAACTCACAGATAGAAACCTGAAACAACCTCTGGGCTGATCTAAGTCAGGGCATGGCTAACTCACAGATAGAACCCTGAAACAACCTCCGGGCTGATCTAAGTCAGGGCATGGCTAACTCACAGATAGAACCCTGAAACAACCTCTGGGCTGATCAAAGTCAGGGCATGGCTAATTCACATAGGGAGTAAAACCTCTACTTGGTATCCTGTACTAATTTTTTGTTATTTTTCATTCAAGGGTCCCCTAAGACAGATAGGTGTTATATCTGCTCCGATATCATGTGTAGATCTACAAGAAGAAATAACCGAAGAAAAAACTGTAAAATTCCCTCTCCCAGACACAACACAGATGATGCCATTTAAACCAACTTCTGGAACAGGTTGGTTATCTCTTCATATCTTATTAGTCTGAATTAATAGACCTGTTCAAAGAAACGGCATTCTAAATGCAGTCATCATATATACCCCTAGCAGTACTCTCCTATTTGTCACTTTTTGAGGATGGTCCTGCGCAGGACGATTGAGGGCTCACAGGCACCCCAGTGAACGTTCCTCAGACCTGCACCAACTCAAAGAAACAACATCCTAAATTCATTTGACATATATACCTACATGTCAGTGAGCCTATTTTGACAGGGTCCCAGGGGTGGATCTAGGGGAGGGGCACAGGGGGTACACACCCCTCCCTGATTCAACCTTATGCCCCTACTTCGAAGATGACCAATACAAAACAATGTTTTTCCCTCCTTTGATTATAAGGGTGCACCCCTCCCAGGGTTAACGTTGTATGTTCACAGGCACCCCAGTGAACCTTTCTAGACCCCTCACCTGCACAAAGAAACAGCACTGCATTTTCAGTTATACATGTGCCTTCCTGCCACCTAACCTTAGATGGGATTCTCATTCATTTTTTACTTATTTAGTTGGTTTTCACTCTGTACCTGGTGGTGTATTTCCTATCCCTCCAGCAGCTGCTCATCTCATGACGTTACTACCTCCACCATCGTGTTTCCTGGTGAGATTTAAATTTTCCTTTACCTTTTGCCCCATTGGATCTCATTTATTCATTTATTTATTTGTTTATTTATTTGTTTATTTGATTATCTATTTATTTATTCATTTATTTAATTAATTATTTATTTATTCATCCATTCATTTATTTATTTATTGGTTTATTTATTTATTCACTGGTTTATTAATTATTTATTCCACTATTTTTTCATCAACCATTGAAATGAGTGACTATCATCAATCCATCCATCCAACCATCCATCCACCCATCTACATCCATCCATCCATCCATCCATCCATCCATCCATCCATCCATCCATCCACCCACCCACCCACCCACCCATCCATCCATCCACCCACCCATCCATCCATCTATACATATATATGAGTTTGTTAGCTCTATCTAACCTTATAAATGTGGAAATAAATAAAAGTCGAAATAACTTTACCTGTAACATTGTCTTTAAAGGGGCCGTTTGTTGTTGTGGATGAACTGGTCAGACTAATATCTGAATGCACCTTACCGGAACACCGCCCTACAAGCATACTTCCAGCTGACTCAGGACTTAATGGAATCGACGAAGAAAATCACACAGAAAATACAGACAGAAGAGGTGTAAAAAGAGCAGTTGGACATGATAGCGATGATGAAAGCTCACCTGTAATACCACCCTCACATGATATATACAGAAGCCGTCAACAAAAGAGAATACATTAGAAACTGTACTATGCTGTTACCATGGTGACACTTATTGAATATCGAAACTGTCTTTGTCGGCACAAACCTTGGTTACCTTGACAACGGACATACACCACTAACTTTATAAAGCAATAGGCAGCTCTCTTGTTTGCCATGGCAACTGATATTGCTTTAGTGCTGAGCTTCACAAGACCCTTTCTTTCTGTACACCATGAAAAATACTGATAAACATACTTTTGTGTTGTTTTTAGCTAGAAGTTGAGAACGTAATGGTTCATAAAATCATTGTAAACGTCTCCTGGATTTTACTTGATTCTTCAGGTTATTGTCAAACTTTGCATGTTTATTTCTGCTTTATTATTTACATAATCATTGAGAAATCTACCTATTTCTAACCATTGTTCACGTCAACCAATATGTAACCATTTGAGTGTAAATACTTAAAAGAAAAACTGAAAAGTAAGCCAAGAAACAACGAAAGCTGTGATATAGAAGATTAGCAATTGGTTTGAATTTTTAAACAAATCACTGTGACCTTTACAACCCATTTTAGAAATGAATAAAGTATTTGTAATGTTTCCTTTTTCATTTGTGACACATTTTTATTTTGACCATGGTGGGATTCCACTGGGAAAACTGCTGCAATGGTGACTCAGTCTGGCTCACTATTTAATGATTGGGGACCATGAATAGCTTTGTTTGCCTGTATCCTTGACTATTGAGTCACCTTTTGATAGAGAGATTTTTCTCAGACTGTAAAATAGATTATCAAACTCATTAATAATTCATGAGGAAAACAACAGAAATCACCGTGAAGAGTGTTGTAAATCAGATACAGAATCGTGTTCATTTGCATAAACTTTAACTTGAATTTTCTTGGGCAGATTCACTTTAATTTTGAAAATTTTAGTGAAACACAAAGGAACTAACCTAGACATTTGATAAGCAATCTACAGTATTCGTGCCCGTGTTGTATCCGATATACAAACTCTCGGCTACGCCTCGAGTTTGTATATCAGATACAACGCGGCCACTCATACCGTATATATTACTAGTAGACTAATAGAGTTTAGAATATCTCATTTCCATTGTTTTCTTTTGTTTCTATTTCACTAGAGTACAAACACTAAGAGTGTGCAACACTTTGCACTATTATTAGTAAATAGTGCTAATAAAACAATAGAAAACAACACACTTTAGTAGACCTTAATTCCATTGTTTTCTTTTGTGTCTATTTGACTATTACACATTGACTAATAATTTTTATTTTATGGGTTAAATGCCTTCATTCTAGGATTAGCATAATTTAGCAGTATTTAGTGGTACTTATGTTACACATTTATAGTGTTTGTACTGTATTGTTTGCACTCCTACTAATAACAACTGTTTCTCGATCTGAGGAAAATTACTCTTCCTAGCCACCAATCAAAGTCAAAATTATTCTGATTATTAGAGTTGCTGTTTGTTGATTATGATTGATAATGTAATCAATGTCTTACCCAAAGTTTCCCCTAAAGAGTTGATTAGAAAGGGGGTTTGACCACTCTCCCCAGAAATATTGCTTGATCAGTGTATGTATTTGTTAATTACAGCTTTTCATGTAATGCTGATACAGTTTGTATATCAAACGCTGGCTGAAACGTAAAAGCTTCCAATCGATCTTCCTCTGGTAGCAGATTATTAAGTCGGTCCATTGTTGGGACTATTCTCTTTATATTCGCATCAATTCGCTTCAAAGTCAAGCTTAGTTCATTCACCTTCCTGAGATGTGCTGCCACGTGTACAAGTCTTCGATATCTATCGCTTACAGCGCTCATAACAGAAGCACAGTTCACGTCTACTTCTTTTATTCGTGAAGACAACATATCTTGGTCAAAAGTAACAGCTTCTGCACACTGCCTGAGGTGGTCTTCATATCTCGTACACAACTTCAACATAGGAACAAGATCAAAACGCTCAAGGCTTTCGAATTCCTTGGGAGTCTCTGCTTGAACCGGTACGTGAAGAACTGGCTTACAATACTGAAGAGACTGGAGTTTTTGAAGGTCTTCGTCTTCGTCTTTAACAGACAGTCCAGTCTGTGGTTGTCCTGCACTCACTACATAAATCTCCTTTAATCCTGACCTTTCTCTGCTTGTTTTGTCCTTCGGATTGGATTTCTCAACGGAGTAATTGGTGTAAGGGATATTTTGTGTACTTCTTTGTGGTCCCGAAGGAGGAATGCTCTGTTCTTGGCCCATCTCATTTGTCAATACATACTCTCATCGTCCGCCATTTTGGTTTAGACCTAATTGCATTATGGGATAACTCTACCACAGGGATCCCAAAGATTGATAAATTATACTCTAAAAACAGGCGTAAAAATAGCTTTTCGCAATAAGTATTTCCACAGAGAAATACTCAATCATTTGCTTTAAGAACCTTCCTACGATACATTTAGATACTGGAATAAGAAAAATATTTGTGAGCCATTTACATTAGATGGAATCCCTGTGTAGTAATTAGCATAACTGAATCTAATAGTGCAAGTTTGCGCTTTCACTTTGGCGTGTTTTCGTACTTCTTCTTAAGATATTTCTCGTTCAAACCTCAGTTCTACCGGAAAATTGTCTTCGACCAGTTGCTAGGATTAGTTACCAAGAAGTGGAGGCGGGTTAGCGATGTGGTTTCGTGTGTGATGTCCTAAATCAGTGGATATAAGGAAAGCGGA
Source organism: Actinia tenebrosa (assembly GCF_029948245.1). NCBI lineage: Eukaryota > Metazoa > Cnidaria > Anthozoa > Actiniaria > Actiniidae > Actinia > Actinia tenebrosa. The sequence continues at coordinate 9,859,829 of NW_028292576.1, read as the reverse complement.
AATATAAGGTAGTGATTTAGTTATAGATAGAAGACATGTAAAAAGTGTCTGTTTATATGGTATAAATGCGTATATCGTAGGTGCCTGAGACACAATGATGACCAGTGTCCATATACAAGTGTGTGTGTGGGTGAGGGGGGGGGGGGGGGGGGGGGGGAGGGGGGCTAAGATTGAGACTACTATGTAAAAAGATTAGCTAAGATTCGAAAATATAAGTCACTTGTAGGGAAAAAGGGAAGAAGTGGGGGGGCCGTAGCCCCCTCAGACCCCGGCTCCGTGGTCCCTGTATATACATATGTATATACAGATGTACATAGAGAGATTTTTGACAGGGATATACTGAGAGGGATTAATACATATACATACCTAAAGAAGAAGTGAATATCGGAGAATATTTACTAAGACGCGAGTCATTGAGCAGCGAGGTAAGTATTCTCCATATTCACTGAGCCTGAGACGAATGCTTTCCTCTATTCCTCTATGCTTTCTTTTTAATTAAATTTAGATTCTTTTTATTTTATGTTTATTCTTCTTTCTTTCTTTCTTTCTTTCTTTCTTTCTTTTTCACTCACTCTTTCTCTCTCTATCTCCCTCCCCAATGGCAGATCCAGGGAGGGGTACAGGGGATGGGAATCCCTCCCTGGTTTGACTTAGTGCCCCTACTTTGAAGATAACCAATACAAAATAATGTTTTTTCCCCCTTGATGCATCCCTCTGGATAAATTTGTGTGCAGCACTCTCCCCTGAAAAAATTCCTGCATCTGCCCATTTCTCCCTCCCTTCAATCCTTTCTTTTCTTTCTTTTTTCGTTTCTTTGTTTCTTTTTTTGTTCCTTTGTTCCTTTGTTCCTTCGTTCCTTTATAATAATAATAATAATATTTAATGAGGATACTCCACTCATAAAAATGATTCTACCTCGCATTTGCATACAATCAGAGATCACGTGAGATAGCAAGTCACGAGACCATGAGCTCAGTGCGAGTTTTGACCTTCAAGAGTTCAGTCCTTCATTTTCAAGCTAGAATACCTTTTCCTTCAAGTTTCACAATCTGGGCAAAATGTCTTTGGAAAACCTAGATGATGAAAACGTAAACAGTCTTTTGAGGGACGATGATGACACAAACCTCGTGGGAAATTCCGAGAAAGCTGTAAAAACAAGTTCAACCGTACAAGATGGCGCCTCGCTAATGGCGCAAGGATCAAGTTCCATGCCTGATATGGCCCTACTTACCAATGCGATTCTGGAATTAACCAGAAAAATATCTGATGTGGACTCTCCTCTGGCCAGAAAGGAGTCTGGCAGTGGGAAACGAACTGTGAGTGAGGTCAGGAGGGATGAAGGCTTAATTCCCGCCAAAATTCCCAAGAGGGACAACAACAAACCCTCCACATCACAAGGCCAAGAAACGCACTCCGTGAGTGCTGGGGCCGCCGTTGATGATCTTTATGACTCTGTTTTAAATCAGAGTTCGGGCCAAGTTGAAAATGGCAATGAAGTCGCTCGTAGCGATGAAGCCGAGGATGAAATCCTTTCAGATCTCGTCAAAGAATACGAGTCTGATGACATTGTAGGCGAAAAGCTCAAAAGTGAACAGCTTGCTAATTTAGTCAACAAGATGTTCAGCTGTAAGCTGGCCGACAAAACTTTAACGGAACGCTTAGAGCGCCAAGAGAGGCCAGCCAACTGTGAAGCAGCCAAAACCCCCAGGGTAAACCCTGGAATTTGGCGAAAACTCAGAGAGGCCACGAAGAAACGAGACCTCCAGGTTTTCAAGATACAGCAATCCCTCATTAAAGGGATTTTACCTGTTCTGCGCATGACAGATAAGCTTCTCAGTGCAAAAACCTTGGACTCTGATGAGTGCCAGGATTTGAAAAAACATGGCCTGGAAGCAATGTCCCTACTTACTCATGCATCGTATGAAATCAACATACAACGTCGCCTACTTATGAAACCAGATATTGGTAAAGAATATGGGTCACTTTGTTCATCCCAATTACCCTTTACAGACTTCCTGTTTGGGGATGATCTGCAAAAGCATCTAAAGGACATTGGTGACCAAAATAAAATTGGTGCCAAGTTTCATAACAATAGCTACCAGGGCAAAGGGAAATACAATGCCTCAGGCAAACCTAATTATAAGTCAAAAAAACTACAAGGGCCAGCCTCGCAAACCCTGGAAGAACAAGAACCAGGACAACAAGTCCAGTGCCAGCCAATAATACAGGCACAAACTAAGCCACCCACCTGCACGGTAAGTGCACCTAATGATTTTAAGGCTGGCAACCTAGTGAACCATCTTGATTCTTGGAAAAGACTTAATGGTGACAGAAACATATTGTCTATTGTCAGTGGCTATTGTTTAGAATTTGATCAAAATCCTTGTCAGTCCAGGGCTCCCAGGGAGACTAAGTTCTCCCAAAAGGAGTCTGAACATGTAAAAGTTGAAGTTGACAAACTTCTGAATAAAGGTGTGATAAGGAAAACAAGACATAGCCCTGGAGAATTTATTTCTACAGTTTTTACTAGACCCAAGAAGGATGGTTCACATAGGTTGATACTAAACCTTAAAAAACTTAATGTTTATATTTCCTACCATCATTTCAAAATGGATACTTTGCAATGTGTACTACAGCTAGTATCACCTAAATGCTGGATGACAGTCTTAGACCTTAAAGATGTTTATTACACAGTGGCCATTAACAAATCACATCGAAAATACTTAAGATTCGAGTTCAAGGGAGAACTTTATGAATTTAACTGTCTCCCAAATGGACTTACTAGTGCCCCAAGGGTGTTTACTAAGCTCCTCAAACCCTTCTACTCGAAGTTGAGAGGGGAGGGGGTACTCATCATTGGGTACATAGATGATATCCTATTGTTGGCAGATGACTATACCACCTTGCTTAGGAATATCAATTTCTTAACCAAACTGTTAAAAGAGCTGGGCTTTACCATTCACGATCAGAAATCAAGCCTTGTGCCAACACAGTCTGTCACATTTTTGGGTTTTAATATAGACTCAGTTTCTACTGTATGTCAGTGTCCATGACAAAGGGAAAGGCTGACAAAGTTAAATTAGCCATTCAGTCACTGTTAAAGCAAAATAGACCTGTAATAAGGGAAGTTGCCTCTGTAGTAGGTCTCATGGTATCCAGCTTCCCTGGGGTGAGGTATGGACCCCTTTTTTACAGGGCATTAGAGAATGAAAAAACAGATGCCTTAAAGGCAAATGAGTGGGATCTGGATGACCACATGCACATCTCTGACTTGTCAAGGAATGATCTTAAATGGTGGCTGGATCATGTGGACAGTGACCCAAGCTCATTAACACCCGCAGAGTCGTGTGTAACACTTAAGTGTGACAGCTCTCTGGAAGGATGGGGATCTGTTTTATCACGTGATTCAACCTCGCCTACCCCCACCTCTGCCAATGGCAGATGGTCCTACAATGAAAGGGAGCATCACATCAATTATCTAGAGATTAAGGCAATTTTTTTAGGCCTGCAATCCCTATGTTCAGCATACAAAGACTGCACTATTACTATTTTTTCAGACAATCAGACTGCAGTTGCATACAAAAAGAACATGGGAGGTACACACTCTAGAGATTGCAATCAAATTACCAGAGAGTTAATAATGTGGTGTAAGGAAAGAAATCTATCACTGATCATCTCTCACATCCCTGGGAAGCTTAATGTAGAAGCTGATAGGGCAAGCAGACATGATTTCCATGATGACATAGAGTGGTCACTTGACAAGTGTGTTTTTGACAAATTAGTTGGTTTGTGGGGTAACCCAGACATTGACTTGTTTGCTACAAGGTTGAATGCTAAGCTGCCTTGCTATGTCTCATGGAGAGCAGACCCTGGTGCATTGGCTACTGATGCATTCACAATCAGCTGGTCTGACTATAATTTAATTTACTGTTTCCCACCTTTCAGTATGATTGGGAGAGTTCTGCAAAAAATTGCCCAGAGCCAGGTCAGAGCCATCATTGTACTCCCAGACTGGCCAACCCAATTTTGGTATCCTCAGATGCTCAAACTGCTGCTCTCTACTCCAGTCAAGATAAAGCTACAGAAATCAACCCTAACACTGCCACACGACAAGAGCAAGATACACCCACTCTATCCAAAGCTCCAGATGATTGGTTGTCTTGTGTCAGGCAAAGCCTCATTGAGCAAGGTGTAAGGGGTGAAGTATTAAATATCATCCTTCACTCTTGGCGAAGTAGCACGCGCAAACAATACAAATCATCCATCTGTTCCTGGATAGAATTTTGTAAAGGTCATCACATATCTGTGATGACACCACCACTACCTCAGTTACTGGAATTTTTGACATTTGAATCAAAAAGACTAGGATACAGTGCATTGTGTACAGTACGAAGTGCACTGTCATCATTCATTACCATTGATGGTTTTAAAGTTGGAGAGCATCCGCTTGTCTCCAGGTTCATGACAGGCATTTTTAATAGAAAGCCCTGTTTCCCCAGATATGTGGAAACATGGGATCCACAGATAGTATTAGACCATCTTCGTTCTTATCCTGATGTAAAAGATATGACTTTGAAACAATTAACACTTAAACTGACAATGCTCATGGCTCTGGTGAGTGCACAAAGAACTCAGACTCTCAAATTGCTGTCTACTGAGAATATGGTTAAAAAACCTGAGGAGTTTACTTTCAGAGTATTGTCATTGCTCAAGCAGTCAAGTGCTGGTGGTGGTGCACAGAGACATCTTGCACCAATTGTGTTTAAAAAATACCCAGATGACAATAAATTATGTGTTTTTACTGTTTTAGAAGAGTATTTAAAGCGAACCACAGCTTTGCGGGGTTCTTGTTCACAATTATTACTTTGTTACACAAAACCATGTGGACCAGCATCAAAAGACACTATCCGTCGCTGGATTAAAGATGTAATGCTGCAAGCTGGCATTGACACAACCTTATTCAAGCCACACTCCACAAGAAGTGCCAGCACCTCAGCTGCCGTGTCAAATAATGTACCCATTAATGACATTTTGATGACTGCTGGTTGGCGTTCAAGTTCAACTTTTGCCAAATATTATAACAAACCTGTTGCCCACACCAATCAATTTGCTGAAGGTTTATTATCAAAACCTTAATAAATAAAAGGTGTGCCTTATTGTTGCACTTGTATATTTGATTTTGAGGCCAAAGACTAGGCTCTAAAATCTCACGTGATCTCTGATTGTATGCAAATGCGAGGTAGAATTGATAAATTAAACGAGACTTACTTGTAAGTTGAAGTTTGATTGAGATTCTACCGTAGCATTTGCAGGAATGAAGAGATCACATCCCACCCTGCCCTCCCTGTCAATATCATCATTTTGGGTGGCTTTGGACCCCAAAATCGGCTTTAAAGACTGAGCTCATGGTCTCGTGACTTGCTATCTCTTCATTCCTGCAAATGCTACGGTAGAATCTCAATCAAACTTCAACTTACAAGTAAGTCTCGTTTAATTTATCAATTTTCTGGGAGGTCCTAGAAAAAAAAAATTAAGTAAAAAAAAATAATAATAATAATAAAATTAAAATTGAAAATTGAAAATATAATAGAAAATAATTGACCGAATCGAGAATTCGGCCGCGAGCGCGTCGATATGTGGCCCAAGGCGTGGAAAACGACCCGGCGCAACCTGGCGTGATTCACGAATTAGGAATCACGCCAGATCGGCTCCGCCAACAACCCAAGCCCCACACCACACCACTCTTTGTTCCTTTGTTTGCTAAATAATGCTCCCTGTACGGGTAGATACTCAAACCAAAATCACTCACCATTTACTGATTTCTGCTTTTTCAACCCCCTTCATTCTCACTAGCATCCGGCTTGGGTGAACATTGTACTGCAAACATGTCTGATGACGTAGGAAAACGTTTAGAACGTGATGAAGAATGTAAAACATGGATGGAAATACATGCAGTACATGAAAGTCCAGTCTTACCTTTTTATATAGAGTGAATTGAAAATCGAGTACTGATGGCAGAAAATATAACAGTCCATTCTCGTGGCAAAGGCAAAACTGCATTACTTGATGCAATTCAACAAAACAACGAAATCGTGGTTCATGCATTGATTGATGCTGGTGCTGATGTCAACATAACTGATAATGATGGTCAAACTGCTTTGTTTTATGCAGTTCAACAAAGTAACAACGAAATCGTGGTTCGTGCATTGATTGATGCTGGTGCTGATGTCAACATAACTGATAATGATGGTCAAACTGCTTTGTTTTATGCAGTTCAAGAAAGTAACAACGAAAGCGTGGTTCGTGCATTGATTGATGCTGGTGCTGATGTCAAAATAACTGATTTTATTGGCCAAACTGCTTTATTTGATGCAGTTCAACAAAGTAACAACGAAAGCGTGGTTCGTGCATTGATTGATGCTGGTGCTGATGTCAAAATAACTGATTTTATTGGCCAAATTGCTTTGTTTTATGCAGTTCAACAAAGTAACAACGAAAGCGTGGTTCGTGCATTGATTGCTGCTGGTGCTGATGTCAACATAACTAATCAAAATGACAAAACTGCTTTGTTTTATGCAGTTCAACAAAGTAACAACGAAAGCGTGGTTCGTGCATTGATTGCTGCTGGTGCTGATGTCAAAATAACTAATGATGATGGCCAAACTGCTTTGTTTTATGCAGTTCAACAAAGTAACAACGAAAGCGTGGTTCGTGCATTGATTGCTGCTGGTGCTGATGTCAACATAACTAATGAATATGGCCAAACTGCTTTATTTCATGCAGTTCAAGAAAGTAACAACGAAAGCGTGGTTCGTGCATTGATTGATGCTGGTGTTAATGTCAACATAACTGATTTTGATGGCCAAACTGCTTTGTTTTATGCAGTTCAACAAAGTAACAACGAAAGCGTGGTTCGTGCATTGATTGCTGCTGGTGCTGATGTCAACATAACTAATGATGATGGCCAAACTGCTTTGTTTTATGCAGTTCAACAAAGTAACAACGAAAGCGTGGTTCGTGCATTGATTGCTGCTGGTGCTGATGTCAACATAACTAATGATGATGGCCAAACTGCTTTGTTTTATGCAGTTCAACAAAGTAACAACGAAAGTGTGGTTTGTGCATTGATCGATGCTGGTCCTGATATTCTCACATTAAGAGATAGGTTTGGCAGAACTGCTTTGTTTAACGCAGACTGGAGTTACTTCAACACGACAGGATGTCAGATCGTGGAAAAGTTTGGAGGTCTACATTTGAAGGACAATTGTAACGTTGATATCCTAACCTTGCTCTTTGAAAAATATGGATATATGATGCAAAAGTTTGATGCTTCAAGGCTGCTGGAGCACGGTGTGAAAAGGGAAAGTCTTGCTACCACAGTATTAAACATAATGTTTAGAAAAACTGTGACATATGCATTCCTTGTGAGTGACGTTGAACTTCTGAATTTGGTTCAGCTCTATAGTGAATTTGTGAACGACTATAATTACAGTGAGCAAATACTACTAGCATTGGAAAATATTTTGAAGTTGTTAAAGGAAGGCGCTGAGAACACACCAAAAGCTATTGAATTACTGGTCGAATTGGGAGCTAATTCGAACAGCGCCGATTACGATGGAAACACTGCTCTTCACCATACGGTTCGTTTACCATTTCTTGGTGCTTCTGAGGAGCATGTTATTGGATTATGTCACCAGTTGGATAAGCTTGGCGCACAGTTAAATGCAAGAAACCATCAAAATCAAATGCCTCTTCTGTTTTGCTTGTCTGGAGACATAAGTCGTGTGACAGAAAGTAAATTGCCATCAGCAATTAAGGCGGTGCGTAAAGTTTGTATGTTCCTGCTCAAAAGAGGGTCCATTGTAGAAGAAACGTCACGAACCGGAGAATCTGTTTTTCACTTGACCATGAAGTTTTTTCCAGTCGGCTTTAAACTACGACATGAGACAATAAGACAGGAGTTCCTGCGAGAAGTGATCGAACTCTTGCAGTCGTTTCCAAGTACCAAAGTATTGAAAACAAATGTCGTTAACAAACGTGACATCCACCTTGACACACCGCTGCACCTTTGGGCTAAACTTGCGTTTAACAGGCCTGAAGAATATTCTCGCAGTGTTATCAAGAACTGCACTTTTGAGGAATTTTTATCAATAATTTTCAATCACCTTTTGGAATGTGGAGCAAAACCCTTCGACAGAAATGAGAATGAGTTAACTCCATTGCATATGTGCATGACTTGGAGTGCTGTCAAAATTTTAATTGCGGCCGGAGCAAACCCTAACGTAGTGGCGGCGTTAGGACAAAGCCCACTTCTTGTTGCAGCAATAAAAAGAGGACCTGAAGATCTTGATCGTTTTTATCCAGACGTTTCAGAAGATCCAAAGTCGTTTTGGGAGAAGTGTATCGAAAAAGGACTCGATCCTTGGGCAGTTAACAAACATGGCGAGTCTGTCTTGAGTATCCTCATCCAATCAGAGACGTTCGTTCTTTCTAAAGCGTTGGTTGACGTGGCCTGTGAGATGAACTACACGCAATCCGAAACAGTCACCACGAATTTGCTGAATGCTATCTGTAAAGATCAATCTACGCGAACACATTGGAAAGCAGTTCTTCTCAAAGATATATTGAATTCCAGGAAGTGTCGCACCACTGCAGTTACACCACTTCGTTTTTGCTGTGGAAACATAATAGAACTGGCGAAGTATCAAAAAGGACCTGAATTGTACAGTACCGTGCACTGTGAAATTCTAAAATTGCTGCGACGGTATAGAGCGAAATCGGAATCTTGTCTTGACATGCCGAAATTTTGTCTTGACATGGCGGAATCTTGTCCTGAACTGAGAGATCTCCTAGAAAAATCTGTTGATTTTGACGAAGTTCTTATTCCTTGGACGTCAGTGTCGAAGAAACACGAGGACAAGTTGGCCAAAGTTGCCAAGCGACAAGACTTTCTTGTAGTCGGCGATCATTTCTGGTTGCACAATGACTACATAGGATGTGGTGCATTTGGTCATGTCTTTGCTGGAATCAACGACAAGGATGGCAGAGAAGTGGCCATAAAACGTATTGAAAAGTTGCGCATGAAACAACCACAAGACAAACGAGAAATTACCAATCTCATCGCGCTTGCAGACTGTGAGCAAGTCCTACGCTATTTGCAGTTCTTTGACGACGAAGACGGAATGTTTTCCTATGTTGTTTTAGAATTAATGGAAGGAAATCTTGACGACTACCTCACTGGGTCGACACACGATAGTAGAAAAGGCACACAACTTTGTGAAGACGTAATCAAGGGGATGGAGTACTTGCACAAGAAGAATATTCTCCATCGCGACCTGAAGCCTGGCAATATTCTCTATAAGACAGATTCAAAACTTTGTTTGAAAATTGCTGACTTTGGTCTAAGTCGTCATATAGATTCTACAGCTACAACCGTGTATGGTACCAATGCAGGAACGAGGTGTTGGATTGCTCCCGAAGTGTTTGTAGATAAACTCGATCATTCCAAGTCATCCGACATGTTTTCATGTGGACTTGTTCTTCATTACATCTTGTCGGTACAAAGGCATCCATTTTCTCAGAATAATACGCAACCGGTTCACGAGGTAGAAGTCAATATAGCAAGTGGCAAAATGGTAGGATGGGATAAACCTCTTTTTCCTGAAGCCACACACCTCGTTAAAAAAATACTGGGAAGAAATTTCAAAGACCGGCCGACTGCAGAAGAAGCCCTGGATCATCCGATGTTCTGGTCAAAGAACAAAAAGATTGATTTTCTGACAGCCGTAGGTAACCAGTCCGTTTTTGAATTCCCACGTGCTGGAAAATCAATTTGTTTAAGCGCCATTGAAACAGACTTAGAGACGACTTTCAACACCATAGTCCGAAAAGGAGCATGGAATGATCCAGGTTATTCCCACATGCCTGTAATCTTCGATGAAATGGAGAAAAGAAGAACCTACGACGTTTATTCTGCAGTAGAGTTGGTGCGTTTGATAAGGAATGCATACGCACACGTCTCGGAAAGCACCAGACCCACAGTAATCAGGGATAGGTTGCTGGAGGACTTCGTGGTTTTAGAATGTTTTCCGGATCTCGTGACGGAGGTGTACAAGGTTGTAACTGCTCATGGATGGGACCAGACAAAAGAAGAAGTCAAGTACTCGATGAAAAAGGAAAGGAATTCTCGATGATCAAGTTATAAGGTGAAGTTGAAATAATGGAATTTTGAGTTTAGATTATACACAGTTGATGGAGAGAAAAGAAATTAACTGAGAAAAGAAAAGAATAGAAAAGGAAAAGAAATGGAAAGGAAAAGAAAAGAAAAGCAACAAAATATCTGATAATATAAAAAAGAAACGATAATCAATTGAAAGAAGAAAAAAAGGAATCGAAACTGAGAAGAAAAAGGGAAAAAAAGGAAAGGAAATAAGAGAAGTAATAAATATAACTGTGAAAAGCAAATTTTTTTACTGCAAAATTCCGCATAGAAATTACAGGGAACATGTTTTCTAATTTGCATTTCCTTTAATACTTCATTAGATCATGATGACTGTACTGTTGCAATTTCATGGTCTCGTCAAACTACGATGAACTCTGCATGCTCGATCATCAAGACATAGTGTTGAATGGACAAGTGTGGACACTGTTTCGGTCGGGTTTGTGTTTGTAGGGTATTTTGCCCTTAAACACTTTGTAAATAGCATATTTTATTCAAAGTCATTCTCATAACACAGTATTTAAGTGTTTATGATCGAGTTATTTCATCCAATATGACACCATTTTAGCTTGGTCGCAGATTTTTTCCCATTTCAAACACGTGTCATTTTCACTGGACTAAGATTTACAAAACATTTAGGTAATATCGGAAACATTTGTTTCTCAGGACACGTGGCTTTAAATGGGAAATTTTTAAAATATTTAGATGGTTCTATAGCTAAGAGTAATGTTAGTAAAAACTAACTTGCATGTTTCTAGGTTTTGCAGAGGGAGAAAAACCGGAGAACCCGGAGAAAAACCCTCGAACAAAGGAAGAGCCCTGACAAACTACTCACCAATCTCGAACCCAGAGTCTTCCAGCTTTTTGGTCACCGGGATGACATGCATGTTTCTAGGCAGGCGCAGATGATCGACAAAGTAGGAAGACGCAGGAGGACTCTGGGTACAAGATGAGATCTCAAGTCCAGGAATCGAACCAGGAATCCAGATCTCGGTGAGAGGTAAGTCCACCAGTTGTCACTGATACCACCATTGTAATACCTCTTAACTGATTTGGCATTTTATGACTTTGAAATCTTGAATTTTGAAATCTAGTGCTTCGCATAAAAGTCGGTGCAAGTAAACTTTCTATCAATCAATTCTATAAACACGCACGCGGTTACCATTTTCCCGCCATTTTTGAAATTGATGCACTGACACAGTCTACTATTATTGAAGACCAAGTCACTTGATACATATAAATACAATCATGATAAAATTCTGATATTTTATGTTTTGCAATCTAAATTCTTTCTAGACTTAGAATTAATGTACAACATTTATCAACTATTCTACCAATATTACGATGACAAATTGATTTTCTAGTGTCTTAAATATAAGTTACATTGATTAAAAAGTATATTGTAAAGATAAATTAAAAGTAGCTTCAATTTTAAGGAAAATTTCGTCTTATTTCTTTGATTCGAAGAGCTCATGGGAATCTAGTCTTGATACTATAAACGGACAACAAATACACAGGAACATAAGCTAGTAAGTCAAATGTTTGATAGACATACTATCAAGTCATTCTTACACGATGAAAAATAGACAAACACACATGGACAAACCCTTGTTCTCTCAAATTTTAAATAACAAGATATTATTTTTCAGTTCATAGCTAACTATAACGTAAGCTGAAGCTTCTCAGGGAGATATTAAATACAAATGTTGACAATAGTTTTATTTTCCTCGTATAAATAATTTTGTCTTTGTGTTTTGATTGTCATTTTCGGGGTAATTAGTGTAGATCAATAAATAATTTTTCCAAGTTTATTTTCTTGAGTTACTAGAATCACGTGAATTGGTTTTAGTTATAATAAATATAAAATCGCTTGCTGTCATTGGCAAGGAAAGAAGACTCGTTGGGCGTAAGTTATTTGGCTACGACATAAAGGACATTCCTTGCACATTGCCGAACATTCCACACAGCAAACCACGTGACCACACGGACAAAAGGCCGTCGCCACTTCCGCATCCATACAAATCTGGCAAATCCGAGCGTCTTGCATGTGTCGAACCATTTTCTTTAGTTCTTCTGGCTGCATTGCCTCGATATCCAAATCCGTGAGGTTTTGCTCCTCAAATTCAGCCAAATCCTTTTGCCGCGAGCCCGAACATTTCCGACGACTGAGCGGAGATTGTACGGGCCGGAATTCGGAAACCGAGTAGCCACTTCGGCTATTGCCGGCCGTAACACGTGACATGTTGGTATTTCGATAGCTGTTCATTTCATTCCACGCATGACTGTAGGCCTGTCGACGAGTCCGCTGTACATCAAACAGGTAAGTCTTACCGAAGTCATTCGAGGGAAAAACGACTGAAACAAGTCGTCCCAAAAGTGTTCGCGTGCATTGGTCTACCACAGACCGCTTCACCGTATTACACTGGTAAAACGTGTGGAATTCTGTGAATGTTCGAAACAAAGCGACGGCGTCACATTCGCTCTTGAGTTTGTAGGTGACCCGCTGGGCCTGGGTTCCACTACCGTGAACGACTGTGAAACATCTGTTGTTGTAAGACACTGTTGAAACATCCTCGAAGTTTATCCTACAAAATATCAAAAAGATTAAGGAATAAGAAAGTAAAATTATAGAAGCATCTCGTTTGGTAATATGAAAATATTCTAAATAGAGAAACAGACGTTAATGAGTGGAGATACAAGCGAAAAAAACCATCATTTTCCGTAAGGGGCTCTTCCGTGAGGTTCGCTTCATACACTCTACTGCATTCACCAATTACAACACGCAACACTCAAGTTACGCATTTCATTTGTATGAGGAGAGATAGTGTAACCATCTTGTGGCAAGGGGGAGAACATAACAACACATCAAATAAACTTTACTCGTACATTTAGTTCAGTCGAGAATCAAGCCCGCCACCTCATGGAGGCTTGAACTACAAAGCGGTGAGTGAAAGCTCCGTAGCAGCGCAGACCACCCATACCAGGAAAAAAGAAGAGGGATGAGATGACAGTGAAGAGGAAAGGAAAGGAATGAGGAAAGCAAAGAAAGTAAAAAAGAGTGAGGAATAAGAATTACACTGTAAGGGAAATAATAAAAAAGAAAATAATTTGGATAAAAAAAGGAAACACAGTTGTAAAATTAAAATCGGAAATAAGATACAGTGTAGAGAGAAGGAAATGTAAAAAAAGAAAAGAAAAGAAATATAGTGAATGGAACAAGAAGGGGAAATGAAATGTGAAAACAGTTTGGAAAAAAGAAAAGAACTTCTTCCACGTGACTACTGTTAATTATGTGACATATTAATTGTATTCAAACTTAATAATACTGTAATAAGGCCGTTCGTTTGGTGTTAGACAGGAAACTACGAGTATAAGCTGGAATTAGACATGGAGTTTTAGAAGCCAACCTTGAAACAATTGAAATATATCTGGATGCAAACTACTCATATCAACAAATAAGCCAATCCTATAAGCAATCCTTTCCAGAGGTCATTAGAGGCTTTTCAGCAAGAAACATACGTCTACTTATGAAATCGAAGGGAAAATAAACATGTGATGGCGTCATTTGGCATTGCTTTTTCAATTAAAATTAATTAACAATGCTGCAGTGACTCAGAGTTGTGATAAAAAAGGTACCTTTTGGTACTTGCATTTTTCAGCTCGCAAAACGGCAAAAAAGGTACCTTTTTATCTGCTTTTCGAAATTTCTTCAAAGGGTGAAACTTGAAAAAAGGTGGGAAATTTCATCACATCCACTCATAGATAAAACACTAAATTTTCTACCTTTTTATCAACTAAAAAGGTACCTTTTCTGATCCTTTGAATTTATTCTTAAAATCTATGAAAAGGGTAGGATTATTAACGTCGTAAGAAAGAAAATAAATTGTAAAAGCTGAATTTATTGTGATTTTTAGATTCTAAATTCAGGATTTTACGAGAAAGTAGAATTGCCACAATCTATCACTGATTAAAAAGGTACCTTTTAGTACTTGCGTTTTTCAACTCAAAAAACCGAAAAAAAGGTACCTTTTTATCTGCTTTTCGAATTTCCTTTAAAGGGCGAAACTTGAGAAAAGATAGGAAATTTCATCACATCCATTAAATAGATAAAACACTAAAGTTCTTACCTTTTTATTGAATAAAAAGGTACCTTTTCTAATCATTTGAATTTATTCTTAAACTATGAAAAGGGTAGGATTATTGACGTTGTAAGAAAGAAAAAAAATTGTAAAAGCTGAATTTATTGTGATTTTTAGATTCTAGATTCAGGATTTTACAAGAAAGTAGAATTGCCACAATCTATCACTGATTAATTTTGCATGCGCATGCACGCATCCGCTGATGCATAACAAGGTGATTGCAGGCTACAGAGGTTGGAGCCTTGTTTGAACCATGGCGAGGTCATTCAAATTGATATTTTTGGTGGTTACATTGTTTGTAAACGAATTTTATTGCTCTCACAAAACGTGTTCAGTATGTAAGCACTACGAGAACAAAGCAAAGTCAGCCACAAGTTTTAAAAGTGATTTCAAGCAGTGTTTTGGAATTGAAACAACTAGCGAGCAACTGTGAATATGTTCTACGTGTACAGTCGCCGATTTTCGAAAAATCGGAAAAACTATTCCCAACGTAAGTAGTTTCTTATTTTCTCATAAATTTACCAAAAGTAGAATCTCCATATGTTTTATACAAAGTATGATCAGTACGCACTTCGTTGCAGCTCGGTCAACGAAGGGAAAGGGGAAGACCGAGAAAAAAAGAAGAATTTCAACGCGCCTATGCGACGGGTGCGGGTGTGGCTCCTTCGACAATTTCAACCAGCACTCAAACCGAAGCTGTAGCAAACCCTTAGGACATGAATGGGTGGCAAGTTAAAGACACGTGTTTTGGCCAGATCCTCCGTGGTCCTGGCGGCGAAACCACATGAAAGGACTATCACAACGTAAGTCATATTTATGTCAGATCTTTTTTAATTCAAAATGCTTACCATTGACATATTCTATTTCAGGTTGCGACCTCCAGACAGAGCTACAGCTATTGCGAACAAGACTATTTAATGAATTCACTGTGTCCAATAAACCCCCTATTTACGACCCTGAAACATTTGAACAGTTATGTATTTCAATTTTCAATACCATTTTTTCCGCGATGACTGAAGCTAGACACTCTGCAAATCGACAAAAAATCAACAGGAAAAGAACAGTGGCTATCATCTATGAACTATGTTAATGTTTGCAAATACCAAATTCTATGCATGGTTTTTATGCATATATTACTTGCAAAAGTTTATTTTTTTTGGTATAAGCCGATTTTTTGCGGCATGAAACTTAAGATCATATGAAAACACTGTTATCGTACAATATAATTATTGCAAGTTAAGGGTGGAGATAGCGTATGGATTTTGAGAAATTTGAAAAAAAAGACATTTCTCTCTAACGTAATTTATGCAAGAAAATAATGTGAACGCAACATTGGTGGATAACTAATGAAATAAATACCCGATTTCTAAAATATCTTTCTTCCTTGGAGATGAACAGCAATATTATCAAAGCCACATAAAAAAATGGCAAAAGAATTTTGATTAGCCTGATGCTTGTCGTAAAAGGAAGATATAATTTATACATAGGCTTCAAATTCCCCCCAAAAAACAATGTAAATACACCTTGAAGCCGATTTTTCTCTGTAAAATAACCTGTATTTTTCGAATGAAGAAGGATTTCTGGTAATAAAAAACCAACACTGAAGGTGGAGATAGCGTCTAGTTTTAGAGTGATGGCTACTCGAACATTTACTAAAATTTGAACATGTAAGTGATTTGATATAGAATAAGGATACTTTTTGTATACACACCTACTTGCAAGAACGTTGACATACGAAAATAGAACATTAGTGATTTAGTGGGATAGGAATTATATTAAAAAACAAAAGAAGATCACTGAAGCTGAACTTTTTCTTTTGTCTTTTAATGTATTCCTTTCTCACTAAATTACTAATGTTCTATTTTCGTATGTCAACGTTCTTGCAAGTAGGTGTATACAAAATGTCGATCACAGTTAGGATTTGCCAAGATATTATAATTATTAATACACCCTTACCATGTGTATCCATATCTATACGATGTACCTCTGGTACTGAATATTTGAGAGTATTTTACTTGTGTTGTATGGACAACGAAGGCAGCCATGACACTTTTCCAGTGTTTTCTTCGCGCTAAAAAGTCCATTCTGTCAAGAAAACTCATCTCTTTTTTCATCATATTAGTTGACCAGAAGACGAACTAGTCGTATCTTATTTTATAATGTTTAAAGCACTGGTAAGTAGTATGTTATGTTGCGCACAACCCCTTTTTTGGACGGGGAAGGGGACGGGGAAGGACGGGGAACATTAATTATTCATCACATATTAGCATAAAACGACGGGTAGGTATTGTTTCGGGTTACCATGACGACCAATTGACGTCATGAGTCTATTGTTAGGCAAGAGTTTTGGACGATTAGGACGAGCACATCCATTCGGTTTATTAAACCATTACCATTAAATGACAAGCAGACTATTGTTTATCAAATCGCTACCATAAAATGACGAGCAGAGTATTATTAGACAAGACTGGACAGGTCTTTTGTTTACCAATCCAATTTATAGAGCGCGGGGATTTTGAATTTTTTATTCCAAAACTCAAGCAAGCAGACAAGACCTAAAAAATTTACTTTTGAGAAACGCAATGGCTACGTTATTCCAGTTAGGATCTCGAAGATATCATGCTAGCGTCAATGAATTCAAAGGGCAGATCCTGATCCACATCCGAAAATACACTGATTTTCCTGATTTTCCGTTATGGCAGAAACCAGTCCTATATCCACCCAACCCGGAGATCAAGCAAGAATTCAGAACCAACAAGTAATTGATCCACGAGCTACGAACCCTAAGTCAAAAGGTTTCGCTAAAAGACAGCAAGGAGGCAAAGAAAATGAACCTCCCAAGAAAAGACAGAAATCAAACAAGCTTTTTAAATCCGATAGCATGCGTGGAACTAATTTCAGTCTATTTTAGTTTTAGATGTAATTATTCATGTGTAATGAAAATAAATGTTTTTTGAAACAATCTTATGTGTTGAGCAAATCCTTGATAATATCCTTCCATAATTCTTTTAAAAACAAACACCAAGCCTACATATCGTTTTATGAATTATAATTTAGTGACTATTGTGTCGAAGACAATACAATTAATGACTCATAAACCACAAACAATAAGACTTACGAAGTTCTACCTAATTATTCAAATACGAAGGAGAACGTTGGAGAGTAAAACATCTTTATTTATAAACTAACATAAAAATACAATGCTCATTCTTCATCGCTACTTAAATGAAAAGTTTGGCTCGAAAAGCGATATTTCTCCACAAGCGATGTACTGAGAAAGAGTAAAATACTTTTTACCAAACATTCAAATAAGCAATACAGACCAATACAAATCATTGAGTTTTAGTTTATTCATCAATTTATGATAACAAACAACAAATACAATCAACTCATTCTACTTCATCTTTGCTTATAGATCATATTAGGTATTTTTCTTCTTAACCTAAGGCAATGTAAATGGTAGTCGTACTTAAAAGGGAAGCGGTTTTTTACCCGTATTGACCGACGCACACTTTTTCCAGGCTTTTTGTTGGGGTCACCTTCTAAATAGTTTAGTAATTCAAGACGTGGTCGTTTACGACGTTTGGGAAGTGAATCAGGTGGGGTTAATAGCGAAGAAGGTGGTTGTATCAAAGGAGAAGGTGCCAAGAGAGATGATGTGCTGGGATTTATTTTGTCCTTGTAGCGCAGATAATTGTTCTGGAGTTGAACGTATTGCCTTGCTTTTTGACTTTTGTCCATATTAGGATCCTTGAGAAGGGTATTCATTTGATCTTTCAAGCTTTGCATTCTCGAAATCTCTGGGGGTAGTGCAAGATTTTGCCTACCAAGGTAATGAAGCAATTCCTCAGGTACATTTTTCTCTTGCTCTTTCTTCTCTCCAGGGAAGACATTGGTTCTCAGTCTGCAGTCGTCTGGTGTGGTTGTCTTCAAGTCAATGAAGAGATATCCATAAGGTCTACTCACGGCTTGTTCATATTTTTGCAGAAAATATTCAGTTTTTCCAGGATACATTTGCTTGGCTAGATTGAGAATTTGAAGTTTATCTCTTGGATTCTTGAATATAACCAAATAATGACAATTCAAACTAATGCCTCGATTAACTTTTCCTTGATGAAAGATATTCTGTACCATGTAGATGACACTCAGGTTGCGATGATGCGATCCTTTAGTGAACAAGTTTAAAACTCGCTTATCATTCCCAGTTTCGGTCATCTGGTCATCGATCACTATAAGATTTCGTACATTTATATCAAAAAAATGATCTTGATCCAGTTCCTGCGGAATACCTCTAATAAATTCAATGCCAGGCACGGTTCTTAACATTTCTAGATAGGCTGGTTGCCATTGAGAATAACAGTATACAATACGCTGAGGTGGATGGTTGATCATCACTTGCGCATGCTCCAATAACTGCTGTACCCAAAAGGTTTTTCCACATCCTGTAGTTCCTCCCACCATACAAGTAAATGGATGCTCCAAGTAGAAAGGGATACATGATTTTTCTGGCCTTGTGATTCCAGCTTGTGGAAAGGTCCGATCCTTGTGTTTTCTATTCATGTGTCTCTTTAGATTATCTTTTCTAGAAAACTGTGTTTGACACACTGAACATTCCATATCCATGTTACCTCGACGGTGACTTATAGCTAAATGACATGAAACAAGTTCTTTTCTCACTAATATGTCTCCTCCTCCTCCTCCTCCTCCTCCTCAGCCTCCTCTCCTCCTCCTCTCCTCCTCCTCCTCCTCCTCTCCTCCTTATCCTCATGTACGAGTTTTAGTATAATTACTTAGGAACAACCGTTCCGGCATCATTCTTTCATCATGTCTCGTGTGGTAAAGAACAATCTTGGTTATCTTCAACTCTTGGTGTCTTCTCCTGAACACCAAAAGCACTTCCTTCTTTGCACTGCTACACCCGAGCAAGTTCACGCAATTATTCAAGTGATTCATAATATTTTGTACAAGTACATCCCTACGACAAAACAAGAACGGAATCATCTGGTACCTTACCAAAGCTCAATATGTGATCTTCACGACCCTGGTGTTCCATATAAGAAAAAGAAACAAATTCTTGTGCAAGAGGGGGGTGGATTCATTTCGGATTTACTGACCCCGGCTCTGATATCGGGACTTTTGATAGTATAAATGGATAGTGATGTAGGAGCGGACAATCATTTGATTTAAGACTCAGTTGGGGATACATCACCATGAAAAGAAAATTGGAATGGCGGGAACAAGAAGACAGTGAAGAGTCCAATGATGAAGAAGAAAATGAAGAAGAACCGATTATTCAGAATGCTTTGCAAGATCTTTCGAACACTGTTTCAGCGTCAGATGCCAAGGATCTTTTGCATAGCATGGCGGCTTCCAAAAATATTGTGTTCTGTACACCAGGCGGTGAGCTTTTGCGAAACCAGAGGCGCATATCTGTCACCAGTATTACAGACCTCTTAGATTATGTTTGTTGCCCTACAATCTTGATATCCTCAAACCTAGAGCCCTCAATTCGTTCTTGGAAGGATTGGCAGAATTGGGGATTAATAAGAAATGGATTCGAAACAAAAAAGTCTTAAGCGATTTAAAGTGCTACTACGACGAAAATCGCTCAAACTTGGATTCAGCTGAAACTTCCTAAAAATACTCTTTAAAGGTTCAATAATCACTGTATGAAGTGTTTTCTCGATATTCAGGACGAAAGTATGATATTTTTACGATTATTTTTTGGAGTCTGTGACGTCATACACTCAACATCGAACATCCCTCCATACATTTTTTTGTAGTTTATGATCAAAATATCAGTAGTAAAGGGAGAAAGAAATACCCAAACTCCCCAAAATATAAATTATAGTCACAAGTAATGTAAAATAAGCACATTAGCCACCCTTTGGGCTTCATAGGAATAAAATAAATTAAGGATTTATATACAAAGAAATGTATGGAGCGATGTTCGATGTTGAGTGTATGACGTCACAGACTCCAAAAAATAATCGTAAAAATATCATACTTTCGTACTGAATATCGAGAAAACACTTCATACAGTGATTATTGGACCTTTAAAGAGTATATTTAGGAAGTTTCAGCTGAATCCAAGTTTGAGCGATTTTCGTCGTAGTAGCACTTTAATGGAAAAAGAAGAACTTGAGGATAATAAAGAGCAATCCGATGAATCTGATAGTGAAAATTCAAGTAGCGAGGAGGAGGAGGACCGAAATTCTGAGACAAATGACTCTGAACAAGACCAGGGAGAGGTGGACGAAGAAGAAAATGAGGGAAGTGAGACAGAAGAAGATCCCTGTGTTTGCTGTGGAAACAAGGATGTCAAAGTGAACAGAATAGTGAAATGTCCAAAGTGTCTTTGGCACGAAAAGCTAATAAATTTTCCTAGTTCAACACTCTGTAGTATTTGTGAACATCCAGTTGCAGTCAATAGAAAAACGCTCAAAAGCGTGCTTACACGCTGCCATGCTTATAAGTCTATACATCGCCAATCACCCAGAAGTAACAAGCAAGAAACTTTTCATTTAAGTAGCGATGAAGAATGAGCAATGTATTTTTATATTAGTTTATAAATAAAGATGTTTTACTCTCCAACGTTTTCCTTCTTATTTGAATAATTAGGTAGAACTTCGTAAGTCTTATTGTTTGTGGTTTATGAGTCATTAATTGTATTGTCTTCGACACAATAGTCACTAAATTATAATTCATAAAACGATATGTAGGCTTGGTGTTTGTTTTTAAAAGAATTATGGAAGGATATTATCAAGGATTTGCTCAACACATAAGATTGTTTCAAAAAACATTTATTTTCATTACACATGAGTAATTACATCTAAAACTAAAATAGACTGAAATTAGTTCCACGCATGCTATCGGATTTAAGAGGGCATGTCAGCAAAAATCGAACAAGAAGCGGCCACGGTTGAAAAATCGATTTTGCTCAAATTTTGTCCAGATGTACTTTATTATATCACAAAATGCACTGCATAGTTTTTTAAGGAAAATATATTCTCACCTTTGAGAAAATGCCGTTTTAAAAAATCCTCCCGAAATCGCCATTTTAGTGGCCAAAATTTGCATTGAGTTTACCGAGCGAGTTCAGTACAAAAATCGATTCTGATCAACTTAAAACCCTTAAGACCGTGTTCTATGCTATCTAAATATCAGGTTACGTGACTTACAGGAAATTTGAGTTACTTTTTGTGACATAAATAATCTTAGTTTTAAGACTCGTGATTCTAGGTGATTGACGATATCCCCCAAACAAAATCGATTTTCACCATGCGATAAAGCTCCAAACCCAACAAGTTTCCGAGGGTTAGTTCTTTAAGAAACAAGCTTTCAATTGATGTAAACATTTCTTTGGGCAAACAAATATTTGTTACGCGACGGGTCATTCAAATCTTCAATTTTTGACCTTTCGAAGTCATACGCCATAACTTCCCATCACTCACAAAATCAAAAAATCTCGCCTGGCTAATCTCTTATTCTTACTATTTTACCCTTACAGGCCAAAAAATACACTTGTTATAGCATTTCTTACCTTTTTAAGGCGAAAATCTGGTCTATTAACCTCGGTATTTGTTATAATGGTATCACAAGTCTTGACCATTATCTGTCAGTTGATAACTTCCGTTTACTATCCAATATGTCAACCGTCCAGCGCTTACTACACCTTTTGCTGTTCATTAACAGAAAATGTACATTCATGTGTCTCAATAGTTGTATCAATAACGTGTAATGTACTTTCATCAACACCAAAAGTAACATCATTAGCGCGGATCAACTTTCAATAACGATAATTGAATATGCATGTACATTCATAGGCATCAATGGACAATCAATAGCGCGTTTGTACATTCATATGCGCGAATTGTATTTTCTTGTGCGCGAAATTCAATTTCAATTAAACCAAAATGACAAACAATTGCGTTTATGGACAATCATTTACCCAAAAGTGAAAATTCATTAGTGCTATTAGCATAACCATTGACAATCTATAACGCGCTTGGACAATCATGAGGGTGAACGTTATATTCTATAGCGTGGTTCGACAAACATTTGCATGATTCGAATAAACAATAAGAGAAATAAAACAATCATTAGCGACTTTTTTAAATCACTTTAAAACATATAAAAAACTCAGGATGGAGGCTGCGTAGGAGAATAGCAATTAGCTCACTTAAAGCAGCAATTAAAGCCGACATCAGCCGTCCAGAGATCCAACAACATACGAACTATCGAGCTAAGGCAAGACGACAAGGGATTGCTCTAGGTCACTACAGAAAGCAGTTGCTAATGGAAGGGTTCCAGAGAAATGTGGCAACCATCACTATCGCTAAATGTGATCAGTGGTTCAGATATATGCAGACGTATTTACCACGATGTATAAATGGCGAAGAAATTGAAGGCTAAAATAGTTTTTAAAAAAATCGCTAATGATTGTTTTATTTCTCTTATTGTTCATTCGAATCATGCAAATGTTTGTCGAAGCACGCTATAGAATATAACGTTCACCCTCATGATTGTCCAAGCGCGTTATAGATTGTCAATGGTTATGCTAATAGCACTAATGAATTTTCACTTTTGGGTAAATGATTGTCCATAAATGCAATTGTTTGTCATTTTGGTTTAATTGAAATTGAATTTCGCGCACAAGAAAATACATTCCGCGCATATGAATGTACAAACGCGCTATTGATTGTCCATTGATGCCTATGAATGTACATGCATATTCAATTATCGTTATTGAAAGTTGATCCGCGCTAATGATGTTACTTTTGGTGTTGATGAAAGTACATTACACGTTATTGATACAACTATTGGCACAAATGAATGTACATTTTCTGTTAATGAACGGCAAAAGGTGTAAACGGCGTTTAAAACCCTTGTCGAACAGTCAAGATTGTTTTCCTTTTTATCTGAAGTTCTACGATATCATAATATATCAATATGATTTCAAAATTTATGGTACAGCTGAATTTCCGTATCGAATTTAGAGTACGTAAACAAATGGCCTGGGATTATATGCTAATCAGGTAGACTACGACTTTCTAGGGTAGGGACGGTATGTCCCATTTGCCTTTCTCTGACATCCCAGCGCTTACTAAAAGTTATTTAAAGCCTCTGATTAACTGTTAGATCAGTCGATGTTGTTAATATGCTTTTCGAAGAACGAGTTGGGTGTTCGGCTTATATCGTCAAAGTCATAGTTCATGATCTGCAAAATAATATAATTTGAATTAGTTACAGGAACTGTGTACACAGGAAGCCCAATTGGCGGCGGGGAAGGAATTGGGGAGGGGAGGGGGGGAGGTTAAGCTATGAAATGATGATGATGATGATGATTATTATTATTATCATAAACAAACAATAAGACAGGTTGAATAAATAATTACCTTTTACAGCTGCAATTGCCAATTAACTCCATAAGCAAATCAACATATTGCTGTTTTCTTGTTCCCTTGATTGGAGAGGTATCCTGCTCATAAAAAGTGCATATTTCTTGCAGCATTGCTATGGAGAACTTTGAAAGCTTCGAGCTTGTAGCTAGTTCGCATAGATTGTGAGCTTCAAACATGATGGGATGACCGAGTCCGATTTCCTTAATTATGTTGTGTGCAAGCTCTTCAAACTCTTCCTCGTCGAGCCTTGCCTCCTCATCTTCCTCCATCTCGTCTTCTAAGTCCACGTCATCCACTTTAACCTCCCTTCTTTTCTTAGCAAGACGTGAGAAAAAACTTTTTATCTGCTTTGGTGTGAGGTACTCATTTGAATTAAACATAAAAGAACCATCAAGGTTTCTTGCCTTTCTCATAGAATTAGATACGGTATTAGCATCCACTTTGTGCCCTGTCTGCTCTCCAAGATCGAACATCTTGGTAAGATAGTCCTTTTGAGCTTTGTTCAAGCGTTTCCTTTGGACAGTGGATGACTTCAATGCCCAGCCTTTTGATAGAGCATCGCCATATGCCAATGTGCGGGAAGTACTTGGTTCTTCAAGTGGCTGGTTCTCCAATGACGCATTTCCTTGGTCAAGTTTTACGGCGTATGACAGCATCGCCTTGTCTAGAAGTGTTTCGCGTTCCAGTACATATTTATGCTTACCGACGTCAAGATGGCGTTGAAGAGATGAAAAAAGCTGGAACGATTTAATGCAGCCGTCGTCGGGACATGGAAACAGCTTTGTCGTTTGCTCTTCATCTTCTGAGCTGGAGCTTTCAGCATCCGTATGCGTAGGCTGGGTCTCGATACTTTTAGATTTCGCTGCTGGTCTCTTTCTTGCAGTTACCTCTGTAAAAGTGGCTTTAGGGGGAGTAGCTTCTTTAATGACGTTTAGTTTTGGCAAAAGAATACTTTTTGGCAGGCTAAATGCACTCCATTTCAAGGTCTTACCCTCGCCAATGCCATACTCTCTCCATACTTTCATGCCATTCTTATTGTAGGAGATGTTGTTGATGAAGCTAACTCCATCCCATTTCAAAGGCACTAAATTTGGGACTGAAGGCGGGTCGCATAGCATAGCTCTTACTCCATTGACACCACTCAATGATTCGATGGCTATTTTCATCTGTTCTGCAGTTTCGACATCTTTTCCAGAGTTTAAGTATGCCTTGATGTGGTTCTTTATGGTGGCAGCTTTTCGGTCACATGACCTTTTACCGCCCTGAGGGTCTGAAAAATCGACCCTTAATTTAACTTTGTGTTTTTTGACTATTTCTTTCATGGACAGTAAGTTGAATGCGCTGTGGTAACAGCCGGCATTGTCCTGCCTTAGAAATACTTCCTCGAGCTCAGGCCTTTCAGTTTTCAGTTGCCCCACAACATCATCAATGATAGCCATTACTGAATAGCTGTCCTGGGTACAGCTTTTGAAAACATGTACGAATGTCAACATTTCCAACTGACCTTCTCTTTTTGTTGTAGCTACTGCAATGTGCCAAGAAATACCTTTCTTTCCATACCAATCAGATTGGCTTTCACGGTATTTCCTTGGGAGAAACTTCATAGCCCAGTCTAATACTACAAGTACTGAGGTTGGACCCAGACTCTGCAGAACGTTCAACCGGGCTTCATCTTGATTGATAGCACGCAGCAGGTGGGCTTTCCAGGCTTGGATATTTTTCTTTGATTGGGTGATGACATACATCATCTCTTTCTTCTCTTCATTGTCAATGGCCAGATCCTCCAAAGCCGAATGAACTTCATCAAACACAGATGGAATCAACTCACACCGGTCACATTTTAGGTCGTGCTGATGGTCACATTTAGTGGTGAAATCCAAATCACTTTCATGACTGAGAGCGTGCGCTCTACAGTGGTCGGGGACTCGTGAGCTTTTTGACACATGAACCTGCAAATATCAAAGATTTGATGTTATCGTTTTAACGTCAACCAAAATCCTGGACCCGCCTATGATTTACATACCTTGTAATCACTTTTCAAATAGCGCTTTGCAATTTTCAATTTATTGATTTGATTCTTTGCCCAGGAATGACCTTTTCCGTACTCATCTCCAAGCTTTTGGACTACTTCCTCCATTTCATCAAAGGCTTGAGCACCATCGGCAGAAAAATAGTCAAGCCCTTGTAGTGACTTCCTTACGGAAGCACTACATACACCCAACACGCTACATAAACTGCTACGGCTCATTGGTTCAAAACAGGTTTCTTGACAATAGGTAGTGTATTGCTGCACCACCTGTTCAGGTATTAATGTCCTTACAACATTTGGGACTGTAATCTTTGTATTGCTAGATAACTTCAACGCCTCTTCTCCAAACGGCAAATCTTGGATCACTTGACCACTTGTGATAAAAGTCAAAAAGTGGTCAAGTTTCTCAGTTGACACATAAATACGCGGGCTCTTTGTAATGGTAACGGGAGTACCTCTTCCATGAAGCAATGCGTGGTGGCGGGCCACATTAAACCTGTATCTGGAGAGACCGGGAATCCAGTTTTTCAACGCTGAATAGGGCATCTTATCTGCCATTATCGACAAGATCTGCCTTCTTGTGCTCCAATGACTTGCGTTATTGAAACATTCAACAAGAGCATCCATCAGTGATTTATCAACGTTCTCATCCTTTTGCCCAGATGACTGTAATACACTGAACAACATTTCTGAGCTTTCAGGCGCAATTTCTTCTAAAGCTGCAAAGACAACCTGCTTTGCTTTACGCGAATAGCGTCGCTTAGTTCTTTGCGAAGCTTCATCCCATGGTGTAGTCAGCTGGTTTCTAATAGGACTTATGTCCCTTGCGGCTAAAAATGAATTTAGCAGTTCTCTTGACATTGGTTCTGAGTTGTCTTTGTCCTCCGTTTCTGTTAATAGCGAGCGTTCTGAGGGTTCATAGGCTGTGCATGGTGTTTCAGGTATAGTAGTATTTGGTGGGCTCTGAAAAGCTGGACTTTGTGCGCTGGCTTTAAAGGTTACCTCATCGTCTTCCTGTAAATTAAATGTTCTAAATGTTAAAGTTTGTGTGAGTAGGAGGGGATTGATGTTTTAAAATTTGTTTAGCTTTTCTTGTCGTTTGGGTGGGCTTCCTGTGCCATGGCATCAGATTCATAAGATGAATAAGAAAAATTCTAAATAGCTAAGGCGTAAGTACCTGCATATGAAATATATCTTAAGCGTGTAGTCTTGGTACTGATAAACTAATGTGAAGAATGACGACTGACCCGTAAAATACCGCACTTGTAAATAATTACTTCAAGCAACTTCAAATGGCCTCACTTCTTTACCTGGCAGTATGTACGTGTAAATGATAATCGCATGACAAATTGTCTTACCAAGGTCAACTCTTTTATCTGTTCACCCATAGCTATGACATCCGACTTTGAGGAATCTTTACTTTCCATTGTTTTAATGAGATATCGGCATTTCTTGCAAATACCTGAAGTAATATCGATGTATATATTAACGTAAAGAGACAGTACTGAGTAACTTATAAACAGTCACTAGTTATATGTTCTTTGAAAAAAACTTACCTGATCCAGGAGCGACAAACACGCCAGTATTGCGTAATATAATAGATGATTCTTGCTTGCCTAAACCTCGATCACCTTTAGGCCAGGTTCCTTTACCCTTTCCATGGTCTGAAATCTCCTGCGGAACTCTACATCTTGTACCTCCTCCTCTGGTCCAGCTTATCCCAAGCGTCGCGCGATGATAAGGGCAGATGGTCATCGATTTGATGCTCTCCTTCGACTTATCATACAATGCTACTCTAGACAATATCAGATCTACCTCATTTTCAGGACCTGAAAAACTCAGGGTGGACAAGTGCCTTGCGATATCTTTTGTACAGGACATCAATGGTACAATTTGGGTTTGGCGCTTTCGATCTTTGGCATCAAAACCACAAGAAGTACCGACGATAGACCTAAACGAACAACACGCAGCTTCCATTTTCTTTACAACATCTGCACTAAACCATCGCTAATTAATAACTGCGGTTTTCGATAGTCAATGAACACAAGCTGGAATTTGTTTTTTTTTTTCTGCTGCCTTCAATCAAAAAAAGTCAGGCGGTACCTTTTATGTTCTTCACTGATGGCAGTAAAAAGCAATTTCACAAGCTGTTGAAATGTTTGAGTTCGTAGATTATCTAAAACTGATTTCATCTTTGTTTATCTTTCGATCGCGATATGTAATACCCAACTCAATTGTAAATGCATGTCACATCATTAATCGATCTTTATGTCGTTGTTTGTCTACTGTTTGTATATCATTTCATTTCTTTTTCCTCGTGTTTGTTGTCTACATCAAACTGACACAAAACATGACTAAAGCCTAACTAGGAAACTATATGGTTTATTTAGGCTCCAGGCATTTCCTCTCATTACAAACTATATTTAGCTTTGTTTATTTGACCAAATAAGTATTTTCTTTTCAATGATCTAAATATATAATTTAATGTAATGTAACATAAGAGGAAATGTGAATAAAGACGTATTGTATCGTATTGTATTGTAAAAGCACTTGATTCCCAGCGAATCGGGCTCCCTGTGTAGTACAGAAACGCAAATTATATTATTTTACAGTTCCTGATGATGACGATATCCAGCAAACGATATATATCATTGGGGTATATTAACAACATCGACTGATCTAACAGTTAATCAGAGGCTTTAAATAACTTTTAGTAAGCGCTGGGATGTCAGAGAAAGGCAAATGGGACATACCGTCCCTACCCTAGAAAGTCGTAGTCTACCTGATTAGCATATAATCCCAGGCCATTTGTTTACGTACTCTAAATTCGATACGGAAATTCAGCTGTACCATAAATTTTGAAATCATATTGATATATTATGATATCGTAGAACTTCAGATAAAAAGGAAAACAATCTTGACTGTTCGACAAGGGTTTTAAACGCCGTTTAGTAAGCGCTGGACGGTTGACATATTGGATAGTAAACGGAAGTTATCAACTGACAGATAATGGTCAAGACTTGTGATACCATTATAACAAATACCGAGGTTAATAGACCAGATTTTCGCCTTAAGAAGGTAAGAAATGCTATAACAAGTGTATTTTTTGGCCTGTAAGGGTAAAATAGTAAGAATAAGAGATTAGCCAGGCGAGATTTTTTGATTTTGTGAGTGATGGGAAGTTATGGCGTATGACTTCGAAAGGTCAAAAATTGAAGATTTGAATGACCCGTCGCGTAACAAATATTTGTTTGCCCAAAGAAATGTTTACATCAATTGAAAGCTTGTTTCTTAAAGAACTAACCCTCGGAAACTTGTTGGGTTTGGAGCTTTATCGCATGGTGAAAATCGATTTTGTTTGGGGGATATCGTCAATCACCTAGAATCACGAGTCTTAAAACTAAGATTATTTATGTCACAAAAAGTAACTCAAATTTCCTGTAAGTCACGTAACCTGATATTTAGATAGCATAGAACACGGTCTTAAGGGTTTTAAGTTGATCAGAATCGATTTTTGTACTGAACTCGCTCGGTAAACTCAACGCAAATTTTGGCCACTAAAATGGCGATTTCGGGAGGACTTTTTAAAACGGCATTTTCTCAAAGGTGAGAATATATTTTCCTTAAAAAACTATGCAGTGCATTTTGTGATATAATAAAGTACATCTGGACAAAATTTGAGCAAAATCGATTTTTCAACCGCGGCCGCGAAATATCGAATTTGTTTGATTTTTGCTGACATGCACTCTTAAAAAGCTTGTTTGATTTCTGTCTTTTCTTGGGAGGTTCATTTTCTTTGCCTCCTTGCTGTCTTTTAGCGAAACCTTTTGACTTAGGGTTCGTAGCTCGTGGATCAATTACTTGTTGGTTCTGAATTCTTGCTTGATCTCCGGGTTGGGTGGATATAGGACTGGTTTCTGCCATAACGTTGACCATCTCACTCAAGTCCGTGATGACTTTTTTCAAATCTTCAAACTCTTGAATGGAAAGAGATACTCCATACTTTGTTGGAACCTTTTCCGCGTCAGGAAAATCAGTGTATTTTCACTGGCCCACCATTCCCGAAACAAAGACTTGTTCATACCGGTCAACAATAGTCTTATGACGTCAATTGGTAGTCATGGTAACCCGAAACACCTACCCGTCGTTTTATGCTAATATGTGATGAATAATTAATGTTCTCCGTCCTTCCCCGTCCTTCCCCGTCCCCTTCCCCGTCCAAAAAAGGGGTTGTGCGCAACATAACATACTACTCTGGTAAATAAGGTAAAAATATTAGATTAAATAGGTATACAATGCAATATTCCTTGCTCGTCTGGCTATGCACTCGTGTTTAGTCAAGCATTTCGGCGCTTGCGTATGCAAAATTCCCTACTGTTAATAGTGCATGTTTGCACTTTCACTTTGATCCAAGTGGGTTGTCGTATTGCTGTCCTTTTTCTTACGATTTTTCTCGTTCAAACCTCAGTTCTACCGGAAAATTTTCTTCAACCAGTACCTAAGATTACTAACCAAGAAGTGGAGGAGGTGGTGATTTATTGCATTACTGAATCTATTTAAATAGGCTTGCACTTTCACTTTGACACTTGGGTTGGAGTGCTGCTGTTTTATTTCTTACGATTTTTCTCGTTTATACCTCAGTTCTACGGGAAAATTGTCTTCGACCAGTAGCTAGGATTACTTACCAAGATGTGAAGGTGGTTTAACGATGTGGTTTCGTGTGTGATGTCCTAAATCAGTGGATATAAGGAAAGCGGAAATATAAGGTAGTGATTTAGTTTAGATAGTTTATCTCTTCGTTAGAGTGCTCGCGACTAAATCCGTGAAACAAATACTAATTTTTAGCACTAAATAGTGATAATTAAACAATAGAAAACAAAGGATTCTGTATGAAATAGTACTATTTAAGAGAAGATGTCTGTAAAAACCAGACAATCGTGGCAAAGCTCAAAAAATAGATTTTGCTCATATTTTAACCATAGATAGACCATAACATGAAACAAATCATGAGGTATTTTGTTTGAAAAAAAATTGCATTTTTTACGAGAAAATCGCGAAAAATGAAATTTCGTCAAATCGCTGCTTTGAGACGGTCAGATTTTAAGTCAACTTTGGTGGCCTCGTGTGGCAAACTTAAATACTCTTATGACTTCAAACCTTCTTAAAATTGTTAATTGACATCTTAAGTTTAGTCCAAAGGCTTTATAAAAATTTCTAGCTACTTTTTGATATTATTTTAAATTTATTTTAAAGTTATACTTTACGCCTTATGGAAAATAGTGTAAAAACAAAAAAATATTTTACTATGTGCTACCCAAAATTATTCAATAATATTTCGTATACTTAAAGTCAAGATATCAAATATATGACTATGAAAAAAACAGCTTGGGTAAATGTGATGGAGCGAAGTTATGGAGCTTCGAACTTTCACAAAATCGTGCTTCGGTCTAAGGTCTACGGTCGCCTAAGATCTGTCAAATCGTCAAGTCGCAACTAACAATTTGCATCAACAATCACGGGTTTTTTTCTTTTGCCGGCAAACTGTCTTTAAATCAAAACAACAAAAACAAAAACAAAAACATATTTTGCCATTAAATTTCGTAGATTTCAACAACTTGTAGCTATAAATCTTGTAATTTATATAGTTCATATTTAGCCCGCCAGCGCTGGATAATTTATGCACAGGACTTCGATTAAATTGTAAACACTTTTTAAATTGCGGTTTTCCTTGTATTTGCTGTCTTATTAAAAATATATTAGTTTGATTTCTTTAGGGAATATGTGGACGATAAATTCGCCAATTTTCTAAAAAATATATATAAGCTTCGAAAGAACCAAACCCGACATTTGTTGATCGACACTAAGATAAGGATGGCGGCATAATTAACATGTAATTGCATTTGCGTTCCTACAAGGCCCCTATAATGTACACCCCGAGAACGAGAAGGTATAGGGCGTGCACGCGGGTGAGGGATTTGACTACCCTCTCAGGTAAAATGCTACAAACATAGGGACTACATTTCCCTTATATATTTTAGCATTGGATTCAGATTACTTTTATTGGAGTGATCATGCGGATTCTACTTTATGGTAGCTAGCTTCGATCTTGTAATAATTGCGAATAACCAGAACCTGTATTCTTTTTTTTCTAATAACGTCACTTCCTTACATACCTGAAAACGGACGTGCTATCAGTTGACAACTTTAAATATTAGACGTTGAACAACTACAGGTGGCGACCAATTTCTCGAGAAGATCAACATATGGCTTCTTTCGCTTTATTTTAATAGAAGATATGTCCAGTTCCAACGAGGTACACATATCTTGTAACATTGTAATGGAAAAGTTTGATAGTTTTGACTGAGATGCCATTTTTCAAATGTCGTATGCTTGAAACATAATTGGATGTTGAACAGCTACCTCGTACATTACTTTCTTTCTTAATTCTTGTAGCTCATTTTCCACGTCTAGTTGGTGTCGTTCTAATTCTGAATCATCATCCCCATCATGGATGTCGACTTTTTTCTTTGCCGCTACTCGCGAAAAAAAAATAGATATCTGTTGTGGCGTCAAAAACTCGTTCTTCCCAAACAAACGAGCACCGTCCTTGTTTCTAGCTGTCCTCATCGCCTTTGAAACGGTTGACGGGTTGGCTTTTTGACCTGTCTGTTCTGTTTGAAAAACTTTGATCAAGTAATTTCTTTGGCTGTCGGTGAACCTCTTTTTTTTAGCTGTCGTCTTAAGTGCCCAGCCCATCGGTAGTGCTTTTGCATTATCCAGTGGTTGGTTCATTTCTTTACCGGATTCAGAAATAGTACTAGCTCCATGTTCCAATTTGTTTGCGTATAGGTTCATCGCCTTATCGTACAGTGTTTCATGCTCTATCACGTATTTGTGTTGTGTCGTTCTAGATCGAGATGGTTTTCCAGAGGATGGTATCTCTGAAATGACCGTATGCACCCCTCCTCAGGACAGGAATACAACATTTCGTTATCATCTTTTTCTTTTTCATCATCATCACCTTCAGAAGCAGCTTCGACATCTTTGTCATCACCTTTCCCTCCATCGGCTTTTTTGGTTATCTTTGTTCTTAAGAGGGAATTCTTTCTTGCCTTGGTTGCAACGAATGCGCCTGTTGGGCTTTCGTTTACTGAGATTTTGTTCAGCTCAGGCAAGTTTTTGGGTAAGTCGAAACTACTCCATTGCAAGAATTTCCCAGGTCCAACTCCGTACGCCCTCCAAACTTTGATTCCTTCAGTGTCGTATTCAATATTGGTAATGAGACTCACGCCTTCCCATTTCACTTTTAAGTTTACAGAGGGTTGCGGGCCACAAAGCGCTACTACTACACCACTTATGCCACCACAAGATTCTATTGCGCTCTTCATTTGTTCAGCGGTTTCGATATCGTTGCCTGCATTTAAAAACATTTTCATATGATTCTTGATCAATGCCGCCTTACGATCGCAACTTCCTTTTCCACCTTGTGGATCTGAGAAATCGATGCGTCTAAGAGAGATATTATGCTTCATAGCTACTTGGTGAATAAGAAGCAGAGTTGATGCTGAATGATAACATCCAGCATTGTCTTCTTTTAAATACACGCTTTTCACAACTGGTTTGACGTTTTTCAACTCTTTAAGTATGTCATCGAAAATAGCCAAAATTGCAGAGCTTTCCTGATTGCAAGATTGGAATGGATGAACAAATGTCAGCATTTGCATTTCACCATCAGCACTCTTTCGAATAGCCACGGTAAGGTGCCAAGAGATTCCCCTCTTACCGAACCAGTCTCTTTGATTTTCTCGGTACTTCCTTGGCAAGAATTTCATTGCCCAATCTGATACTAGCAGAACAGAGTGTTGATCTAAGGTCTCAAGAATTTCTTGTCTCGCGGAATCTTGGTTCACGTTTCTAAGGAGATGAGCTTTCCAAGCACTGATACTATGTACTGACGTTGACACTATATACTCCATTTCTTCTCTTTCTTCCTTAGAACACTCGGCTTTTGAAAGAACTACCTGTAGTTCATCCATAGCAGCAGTTAGAAGATGGCATCTGTCACACTGCATATTGTGCTCATGATCACAATCACCAGTAAAATCGTCATCATCTGGGTCACTGAGTGCAAAAGTTCTACAATGATCGGCGACCATTGAACTTTTTGAAACGTGGACCTATGAAGAAAGAAAAACCAAATAATTAAGAATAAAACAAATAACACTATACAAAAGGCGTAGTCATCGTCCCGTCTGTATGTTGAATTTTCTCGCGTACGCATGATGTAAGTTGATTTTACTCTAGTCTCGGAAAAGGCGTCTTCTGTTGCTTTAAGGTTTTTTCGTATAGTTATTTCAAATTTGCTTTACCTTGTAATCACATTTAAGGTATCGTTTGGCAAGTTTAAATCTGTCACTTAAATCTTTGGTCCAAGTAAGGCCCTTTCCACATTCATCTCCAAGTTTATCGATCACATTTTGTAGGTCGTCAAAAGCATCTGCTCCAACTGCAGAAAAATAGTCTAAACCTTGCAGAGACTTGCGGGTGGATGCCGAGCACACGTTAAGGACTCTCCACAAGGTGCTGCGGCTTATTGGCTCAAATCCTATTTCACTACAGTAGCCTTGATACTTTCGGATTATCTGCTCTGGTATCAATGTTCGAACAACATTGGGGATCCTTATTTCTGCATCACAAGAAAGCCTAAGTGTCTTTTCTCCAAAAGGCAAATCTTGCACTATGTGAGTGCTCGTTATAAATGAAAGAAAGTGATCGAGTTTCTCTTCTTTCACACACATCCTAGTGTTATTCACAGGTGGCAGTGCTGTGCCTCGGCCATGCAATAATATGTGATGCCTAGCAATGTCATAGCGATATTTAGTTAAGGTTGGTATCCACCTAAGCAAATCTTTAAAGCCAACCTTATCAGCCATTATAGATAGTATCTGGCGACGAGAACTCCAGTGTTCTGCGTTATTATAACATTCAGACAGGGCCTCCATTAATGAGCAATCAACGTTAGAACCTTCAAACTTTTTTTTATCTAAGTGATTAAACAGCTGGGCTGATTCTCCTGGGGCAATTTCCTCGAGACACGTATGAACCACTTGTTGCGCCTTTCGTAGATGCAATCTTTTAGTACGCTCCGACGCATTATCCCATGGAATCGTCAGAGTATTTCGGACGGGACTTATGTCTCTGGAACTAAGATATTCATTTAATTTTGCTCGCGGAGATTCTTCTGCAACAGGAGTAAACAAAAGTGACTCTTGGCTTGGCTTGTAAAGGCTTTTTGGAGTATCTGGACTAAAGCATTCATTATCATCTATTTGAGAGAGTGCTGGACTTGCAAATACTGGTCCTAAAGACACCTCTTCGTCTTTGTTTTCTTCCTAAAGATAGAAACAACCAATAATTATCAGTTCTACTGCTCATTATTATTTTGGCATAGGCATTCTGATTATCCCTTCTTCTCTAAATCTTTTTTTACAAACAAACAAACAAACAATTGTATGTGTGAATAAAACTATGCCGTTTCAGAGTTTTAATTGAATTGAGAAACAATAACCTCAGGCGAATGGTTGGGATGCCTGTGTTTGTATCGCCATCATATACTAATCGACGGCGCAGGGAGGGAGGGGCTGAGGGACTAAATGAATGCCTTAGATTGATTATCGCATTAATCAGCCGATTACATCAATATACAATCCATACCAGTTTCAGATTACTCATTTCAATGGTGACTTCAGTTTCATGATTATCGTCCTCTTCTTTTTCCATTTCCCTTAGCAGTTTTCTACAGTTGACGCAGACACCTGACAAAAACCAGTACTAGACTGAGCGACTGAATCAATTTATTAAATCAAGAGAAAATGAACTAAGAGAAGGAATCCCCGTGCACCATCATGTGCGCACTTTGACGCTATTTTTAGAATCATTGATGCTATTTTTAACTCGTTACCATGCCCGCGCGATAATCATGCTTCCCTTTAATACTTCGTTTTAGGACACGAAAAGCGCCATATTTCGCTACGTTCACAACAAAAACACAGGCTTTTGATTACTGCAAGACTGGAAGCCGCCTACCCTCAAGAAATCAACCAATCAGGTTCTTCGCTCAAAATATTTCCAAGCTAAAAATAGCATCAAACTGTGCACATGATGGTTACAAGGCTATATAGGTAGGATTCCTTCTCTTAGTTCATATTCCCTTGATTAAATAGAATCGACAAAAATATGTTACCTGA
Source organism: Actinia tenebrosa (assembly GCF_029948245.1). Classification (NCBI taxonomy): domain Eukaryota; kingdom Metazoa; phylum Cnidaria; class Anthozoa; order Actiniaria; family Actiniidae; genus Actinia; species Actinia tenebrosa. The sequence goes on along the minus strand of NW_028292576.1, from coordinate 9,823,791 downwards.
GCCAGGTTGAACAAAAACGCCAGTCTTCTTTAAGATAAATTGCGCATCTCTTTTACCGATTCCCCTTTCACCCTTCGGCCACTTTCTTTTGCCTTTTCCATGATTAGAGATTTGCACGGGTACTCTACACCTTGTAATAAACTTCCTTGTCCAACCCAGCCCTAGTTTTCCGCGATGAAGTGCACAAATCGTCCAGGTTTCGATATCTTTGGGACGTGTAAATAATCCAGCTCTACTTAAAATCAGATCTACTTCATTCTCGTGTCCAGAAAATTGAAATAGATTCTCATGACTAGAAATCTCCTTTTTACATGCAACGAAAGGAATCACTTTACAATATTTGTGACGATCTCTTGCAATTGGATCAGGACCACAGTTCCCTCCAGCAACAGCTTTAAAAAAACAATGTATCTCCATTTTTACACCGAGTTGAACTTGTTAAAAGCCCAAACAACGTAACCATCTAAAAATATTTTGATTTTGCTCTAACTTTTAGTCGGGTAGTCGGAAAACACACATAACATGTCAATGTTAATTAGTCCCCGCCATCCTTATCTTAGTGTCGATCAACAAATGTCGGGTTTGGTTCTTTCGAAGCTTATATATATTTTTTAGAAAATTGGCGAATTTATCGTCCACATATTCCCTAAAGAAATCAAACTAATATATTTTTAATAAGACAGCAAATACAAGGAAAACCGCAATTTAAAAAGTGTTTACAATTTAATCGAAGTCCTGTGCATAAATTATCCAGCGCTGGCGGGCTAAATATGAACTATATAAATTACAAGATTTATAGCTACAAGTTGTTGAAATCTACGAAATTTAATGGCAAAATATGTTTTTGTTTTTGTTTTTGTTGTTTTGATTTAAAGACAGTTTGCCGGCAAAAGAAAAAAACCCGTGATTGTTGATGCAAATTGTTAGTTGCGACTTGACGATTTGACAGATCTTAGGCGACCGTAGACCTTAGACCGAAGCACGATTTTGTGAAAGTTCGAAGCTCCATAACTTCGCTCCATCACATTTACCCAAGCTGTTTTTTTCATAGTCATATATTTGATATCTTGACTTTAAGTATACGAAATATTATTGAATAATTTTGGGTAGCACATAGTAAAATATTTTTTTGTTTTTACACTATTTTCCATAAGGCGTAAAGTATAACTTTAAAATAAATTTAAAATAATATCAAAAAGTAGCTAGAAATTTTTATAAAGCCTTTGGACTAAACTTAAGATGTCAATTAACAATTTTAAGAAGGTTTGAAGTCATAAGAGTATTTAAGTTTGCCACACGAGGCCACCAAAGTTGACTTAAAATCTGACCGTCTCAAAGCAGCGATTTGACGAAATTTCATTTTTCGCGATTTTCTCGTAAAAAATGCAATTTTTTTTCAAACAAAATACCTCATGATTTGTTTCATGTTATGGTCTATCTATGGTTAAAATATGAGCAAAATCTATTTTTTGAGCTTTGCCACGATTGTCTGGTTTTTACAGACATCTTCTCTTAATGTTCACGGTTTTAGTGCGTACACTCTAGAGTGACCACAGTAAATCCGTGAAACTTTAGTAATACTAAATAGCACAATTTCATGCAAATTCCACTGGACCCCCTCACGCTTGACCGCTACCTTCCCCGTTTGACCGCTACCTTCCACGTTTGAAACGCTGGTGCATAAACGTGTTTTATCCTATTGCAAATCTTTTTTGCACATAAGTCACATAAAGATTGAACTAATGTTTGATGCAGTTTTTAATGAGATCGGACGTCATAACACGAGATTATGATGAAATATTTGTTTTTGTTTAGAGAACAATTTTAGCCTTGCAGAGAGTTCAACACTAAAATGCTTCGTACCACATAATTATACACTAGATGCCTCCATTTGTAGGGATTTTTGAAAAAATCTATCAAGCTAATTATGAGATATTTGAGATTCTTTAAATATAGTGCATAATTTACTTCAAAACTAAACAATAGAATTGATACTGCCGAGATTAATATTTCAGCGCTAGACATTCACAAAAGTCATTGCTCATTTAGTTTTACCCTGTATCTAGTTTTAAAAGGAACATTTTGAAGGTAATCGACTTCTGCGATTTTGTGAAAACGTATAATGCATAAGACGGGGTAAACATTTCATGCGCATTTTTCATCGCACTGTTCTAGTCAATCTTACTAGATCTTCCATCATTCTCTAAAAATTCGCCGATAATTTCACTCAAAACTACGTCAGGATACAAATTAGAACTTAAACTAATATTACATAAAATTGCAAGATTATTAAACTCATTTAAAGCGATCTAAAGCGAACGAGAAATACAGAAAACATTGATCGTTTCCCAATGATTTGATGCTCTGGGAATTCCATTGTTTGCTAATGGACCCAATGACCATAATGCACTAGTCAATTGAAACCCCCACCCCCCGCGAAATACCGCTGAATTTAACATTTGAGTGGTGTTAACGTCAGACATTTTCCCCGGTAGTCGGGGGCACATTCACTGTTGAAAGCCCCGCTATTGTGGCTCCATTATTTTGGTTTAGTAGTCAACAAGAAACACATTTCACGCCAACTCCAAATTCTTGTGCTACACAGAGCCAATTGTTGTGTGCTCCATGCACTAAATATTCAATGCTCAATATATTTTCATGGGCTCTGAACCTCAAATCGTGCGAAAACGTTTAGGTTTACGTCTAGTCAGCTGAGAATTTAATGGTATTAAAATGAAAATGAACAATGCTTGTAAATATTTGCGAAGCAGTAGTTTTAATAGATTAATCATGACCTGATTCTACATTCGAACTGACCGAAACGACTCAGTGAACAAAACCCGCGTATAAGAACCTGGGGTTTAAGAACCTGTTAGGCTACGATTTTAAGAAAGGTTCTTATCAGTGGAGTTGCTGTAAAAGTGTATGGGTAGAAATTGCTATAAGTTTGTTTGAGCATGTGTTTTGTGTAGAGCATACTGCTCTGTACTAGGCTACGGGCTGCCTGTGCTTGGAATCACAACACCTGGGTATTTTTCAAGATGGCCGACCTCTTGTTTCCAGGCCCTTACATATTCAAAGGAGCGTTAAAATCCCCGCTCGATTCCCCGCTGAGAAAACCATTTGTTAAATCCCCGACCCCCCGGTGCAATCATGCTCTTAAAAGCACATCAAAAACGCGTCACGTCCCCGTTCAGTGCCCCACTAGCCGCAGGGGTCGGGGGGCGGGGGTTTCAATTGACTAGTGCATAACATCAAATTCTTTCGCACCATGCACGGTCTCATCTCGCTTGGCTGCTTTCCGATTATAGTAATAAACATTAAAGGAGATAAAATATGCTCGAGATAAGTCACACAATTTTTATTTTGAGGCATGTTCGCCGATTCTACTCACACTGATGAAGTACAGCATGACAAACGTCCCACGTTTGAATTTAAAAAAAACCCTGTTTATTACCATACTTCGGGAGTTAGTCGGAACAAGCGAGATGAGACCGTGCATGGTGCGAAAGAATTTGATGTTTATGATCATTAGCAAACAATAGAATTCCCAGAGCATCAAATCATTGGGAAACGATCAATGTTTTCTGTATTTCTCGTTCGCTTTAGATCGCTTTAAAGGAGTTTAATAGTCTTGCAATTTTATGTAATATTAGTTTAAGTTCTAATTTGTATCCTGACGTAGTTTTGAGTGAAATTATCGGCGAATTTTTAGAGAATGATGGAAGATCTAGTAAGATTGACTAGAACAGTGCGATGAAAAATGCGCATGAAATGTTTACCCCGTCTTATGCATTATACGTTTTCACAAAATCGCAGAAGTCGATTACCTTCAAAATGTTCCTTTTAAAACTAGATACAGGGTAAAACTAAATGAGCAATGACTTTTGTGAATGTCTAGCGCTGAAATATTAATCTCGGCAGTATCAATTCTATTGTTTAGTTTTGAAGTAAATTATGCACTATATTTAAAGAATCTCAAATATCTCATAATTAGCTTGATAGATTTTTTCAAAAATCCCTACAAATGGAGGCATCTAGTGTATAATTATGTGGTACGAAGCATTTTAGTGTTGAACTCTCTGCAAGGCTAAAATTGTTCTCTAAACAAAAACAAATATTTCATCATAATCTCGTGTTATGACGTCCAATTAAAAACTGCATCAAACAATAATTCAATCTTTATGTGACTTATGTGCAAAAAAGATTTGCAATCAGATAAAACACGTTAATGCACCAGCGTTCCAAACGTGGAAGGTAGCAGTCAAGCGTGAGGGGGTCCAGCCACCTTAACTAGCACTATTTTGTACTATTTAGCAATTAGTGTTTCACGGATTTAGACTACTGTGGTCACTCTACTAGAGTACACGCACTAAAACCGTGAACATTAAATAGTACTAATTAGTACTATTTCATACAGAATCCTTTTGTTTTCTATTGTTTAATTATCACTATTTAGTGCTAAAAATTAGTTTTTGTTTCACGGATTTAGTGTGAGCACTCTAAAATAATTAGAAATACCATGCTGAGATAAAAAGCAAAGCAAACATTGCACTCATGTATTCATGAAAAGTCGTGCGTTACAACATGATCTCATTTTGGCATAGTGTAACTTGAAATTATGAAATTTTGGTACTGATGGAAACACAACCAAAGGACTTCAATTGGCTTTTTGTATGTGCTTCTGGCAACACATTCTAAATAGTCTGTTAATCAGCAGTGAAGAAACTTTCTAAATTACCCTGCGATCAGAGTCTTCTTTTAACTCCTGTACAGGCCGTAGAGGAGTTAAAAGGAGACTCTGCTCGCAGGGCAATTCTAAATACATTCTCTAGGGGCGGAACATTTGATCTTTGATGGGATGGTGCCCAAAATCCAAAAACACAAAAAACAAACAAAAAACAAAAACAAAAAACGCGGTCGAGCGCAAGGTCCACTTCAGCAGCAAGCCTTTGATAATTGAAACTTGTTATAAAAATACCAGTATTTTCTAGTATGAGAGTGAAAGTACATGAGTGGGTACAAAACCTCTATCATAGTTGTGTAAAAAAGTTTTTTTTTTAAGCATAGAGCAGTTTTCGTATGACTGTGAAAAGTTCACGGCACGAACACGGTCATGACACGGCAAGGCATACGCCAGACCAATCACATTGTACGAGAATTTACTCGTCGTCCAATCAAATACCCTGAACACGGCATAAACACGGCGTGGACACGGTCACGGCACTTTTAGACCAATCATATTGCGCGTAAAAAAATCAGCCAATTAGAATTCTAGAAAGCATCACGGTCATGGCACGTCACGTTTACGGCACTGAGCTTTTCACAGTCATACGAAAACTGCTCTAGTGAACATTGCATGACAGCGACAGCGAATTACTAAAGTTTTAGTTGTGTGCACGGCAGAACCGCGTTTTGAGTTTCCTCAAAACCAGGGCGGAAGGAGGGAGGGTCAAATCGAGTTATTCAGTTGAGCGAGCCAAGTTCGAACCTGAGTCAAGTACGAGTCACGAGTCAACCACGAGTCATATACAATTTACCCTAAATTTATTAATTCTTTTCAAAACAAAAATTGATTTTTCCTTCCTACCTTTTTTCCTTCCTTCTTTCTTTCTTTCTTTCTTTTTTTCTTTTTTTGTTTGTTTGTTTGTTTTTTTTTGTTTGTTTCTATTATTTGTTTGTTTTTGTTTCTTTTTTGTTTTTTCAGTAGTAGGGAAACAGCGGTTCTGCAACCTCCGGTGCCGGTGCCGTCCGGTGCTCGACCCCAGTACCTAGCCGGACCGCCGGTGCTCAGCCCCAGCCGCCTCCCGGTCATCCCACGCGGACGCTTATTGGCTAAAGCGCCCAGTTATTGTTGAAGTGTTCGATCCCAGTCCCCTTCCCGGATTAGACTCTTCCACAGTCTCTCGCTCGTCCGTTCCGTCTCCACGCTTAGATATCCCGGTGCTCAACCCCAAACCCCACTCTACTCTTCGTTCATCCCAGCAATTGGCTAGGGTTTCTACTATTGTGCATGTCATCACCGAACTGGTGCGTGATACTATTCCGATCTTTTTATTCTTCATTTGTTAACATTTACACATCAAAGTTTGGATCCAAATCTGCATATCGCTTGTTTATGCAGTACTTGGCGCGTTTTCACTTGATTCTTGTTAACATGATAATTTTTACTTCAGGGTTCGCGCCGAGACCTCAATTATTCTAATGTTGCACATTGTTGGTAATCCCTGTATATCGTTTATTTACAAAGTAAACAAAGGTTCGCATAATCTCTAGTCGAGACTGCAGTCGTAAACTTTCCTGCATCTCAAGACCAATAAAAGTGGTTGGAAATTTTAAGAAAACACAGATTAGAATCAAGTCAAAACAGATCAGTCTAGGAATAAACTTCATTTGGAGTTCTTGCATGACTTTCGTTGTCGAAAAATAAACATCTAGAAATTTGCATATTGTATATTGACAAAGTACAAAAGCTGACAATATATCTTTGGTTCCTAGAACTCGTCATTAGAACATAAAAAAAGCCTTGAACGTGATCACGACTGTGAACTGCTTAACAAGGGTAGACATAAACAGCTTGTTTCCATTTTATCTGCTGTTATCAATCTGAGCCGCTATCACCTACTGTTTACTTATCCACCGACCAAAGGTAATATTCCACAAGAAACAATGACTACTTTATTCAAATCCTGTGAAATTTCAAGGTCGGATCGGCTGAAATATTTGATCTAAAATGTAACTGACAAAGAATCTCCAAAACCGTTTACGGATACACGACATTATTGGAAGCCAACCGTGACAAAGAATAACACAAAGAAGCCTTTGGATCCAAACTTTGATGTGTACAAGATGTGTACGATGTTAACAAATGAATAATAAAAAGAATAGTGTCACGCACCAGTTTGGTGATGTCATACACAATAGTAGAAACCCTAGCCAATCGCTGGGATGAACAAGCAGTAGAATGGGGTTTGGGGTTGAGCACCGAGATATCCGGGAAGGGGACTGGGATCGAACACTCCAACAATAGCTGGACGCCTTAGCCAATAAGCGTTCGCGTGGGATGACCGGGAGGCGGCTGGGGCTGAGCACCGGCGGTCCGGCTAGGTACTGGTGCCGAGCACCGGACGGCACCGGCACCGAAGGTTGTAGAACCGCTGTTTCCCTACTACTTTTTTCTATCTTTCTTTGCTAGCCAATTTTCCATATAAGCGTAGATACTCAAAGCAAAATCACTGACCATTAACTGATCAGTCTGCTTTTTCAAACCCCTTCATTCTCACTAGTATCCGGCTTGTGTATCACTCCACGAACATTGTACTGCAAACATGTCTGATGATGCGGGGAAACGATTAGAACATGATGAAGGATGTAAAACATGGATGAGAATGCAGTGATTGAAGGCCAGTCTTATGTCATATATTGTGGATTGAAAATCTAGTACTAATGGGTGCAATAATTTCAAGAGTCCGTTCTCGTAACAAAACTAATGATGGCCAAACTTCATTATTCGATGCAGTTCAACAAAGTAAAAACGAAAGCGCGGTTCTTGCATTGATTGATGCTGGTGCTGATGTCAAGATAACTGATAAGTATGGCAAGACTGCTTTGTTTTATGCAGTTCAACAAAATAACAACGAAAGCGTGGTTCGTGCATTGATTGATGCTGGTGCTGATGTCAACATAACTGATAATGATGGCCAAACTGCTTTGTTTCATGCAGTTCAACAAAGTAACAACGAAAGCGTGGTTCATACATTGATTGATGCTGGTGCTGATGTCAACATAACTGATAAATATGGAATAACTGCTTTGTTTTATGCACTCAGTAAGCAAAGTACCAACGAAAGTGTGGTTCTTGCATTGATTGATGCTGGTGCTGATGTCAACATGACTGATAATGATGGCCAAACTGCTTTGTTGTATGCAGTTCAACAAAAAAACAACGAAAGCGTTTATCGTGCATTGATTGATGCTGGTGCTGATGTCAACATAACTGATAATGATGGCCAAACTGCTTTAATTAACGCAGTCCAACAAAATAACAACGAAAGCATGGTTCGTGCATTGCTTGATGCTGGTGCTGATGTGAACCTAACTAATAATGATGGCCAAACTGCTTTGATGTATGCAGTTCAACAAAATAACAACGAAAGCGTTGCTCGTGCATTGATTGATGCTGGTGCTGATGTCAACATAACTGATAAATATAGAATAACTGCTTTGTTTTATGCAGTCAGTAAACAAAGTAACAATGAAAGCGTGGTTCATACATTGATTGATGCTGGTGCTGATGTCAACATACTTTATATTAATGGGATAACTGCTTTGTTTTATGCAGTCAGTAAGCAAAGTAACAACGAACGCGTGGTTCTTGCATTGATTGATGCTGGTGCTGATGTCAACATAACTGATAATGATGGTCAAACTGCTTTGATGTATGCAGTTCAACAAAATAACAACGAAAGCGTTTATCATGCATTGATTGATGCTGGTGCTGATGTGAACCTAACTAATAATGATGGCCAAACTGCTTTGATGTATGCAGTTCCACAAAGTTACAACGAAAGCGTGGTTCATGCATTGATGGATGATGGTATTGATGTCAAGAGAACTGATAAATATGGCCAAACTGCTTTATTTTATGCAGTCCAACAAAGTAACAACAAAAACGTGATTCGTGCATTGATTAATGCTGGTGCTGATGTAAACAAATCTTATTATTCTGGCCAAACTGCTTTATTTTATGCAGTCCAACAAAGTAACAACGAAAGCGTGGTTCTCGCATTGATTGATGCTGGTGCTGATGTGAACCTAACTAGGCATAATGGCAAAACTGCTTTGTTTTATGCAGTTCATCAAAGTAATAACGAAAGCGTGGTTCTTGCATTGATTGATGCTGGTGCTGATGTCAACATAACAGATAAATATGGCCAAACTGCTTTATTTAACGCAGTCCAACAAAATAACAACAAAAGCATGGTTCGTGCATTGATTGATGCTGGTGCTGATGTGAACCTAACTAATAATGATGGCCAAACTGCTTTGATGTATGCAGTTCAACAAAGTAACAACGAAAGCGTGGTTTATGCATTGATGAAAGATGGTGTTGATGTCAAGAGAACTGATAAATATGGCAAAACTTCTTTGTTTTATGCAGTCCATCAAAGTAACAACGAAAACGTGATTCGTGCATTGATTGATGCTGGTGCTGATGTAAACAAAACTTATTATTATGGCCAAACTGCTTTGTTTTATGCAATTCGACAAAGTAACAACGAAGGTGCGGTTCGTGCATTGATTGATGCTGGTGCAGATGTCAAGAGAACTGATAAATATGGCAAAACTTCTTTGTTTTATGCAGTCCAACAAAGTAACAACGAAAACGTGATTCGTGCATTGATTGATGCTGGTGCTGATGTAAACAAAACTTATTATTATGGCCAAACTGCTTTGTTTTATGCAATTCGACAAAGTGACAACGAAAGTGTAGTTCTTGCATTGATTGGTGCTGGTGCTGATGTCAACATAACTGATAATGATGGCCAAACTGCTTTGTTGTATGCAGCTCAACAAAGTAACAAGGAAAGCGTGGTTCGTGCATTGATTGATGCCGGTGCTGATGTGAACAAAGCTGATAAAATGGCCAAACTGCTTTGTTGTATGCAGCTCAACAAAGTAACAACGAAAGCGTTGTTCGTGCCATGATTGATTCTGGTATTGATGTCAACAGAACTGATAATGATGGCAAAACTGCTTTGTTTTATGCAGTCCAACAAAGTAACAACGAAAGCGTGGTTCGTGCACTGATTGATGCTGGTGCTGATGTCAACATAACTGATTATTATGGCCAAACTGCTTTGTTTTATGCAGTTCAACAAAGTAACAACGAAAGCGTGGTTCGTGCATTGATTGATGCTAATGCTGATGTTAACAAAACTGGTAATGATGGCGAAACTGCTTTGTTTTATACAGTCCGACAAAGTAACAACGAAAGCTTGGTTCATGCATTGATTGATGCTAGTGCTGATGTCAACATAACTGATAAATATGGAATAACTGCTTTGTTTTATGCAGTCAGTAAACAAAGTAACAATGAAAGCGTGGTTCATGCATTGATTGATTCTGGTGCTGATGTCAACATAACTGATAATGATGGCCAAACTGCTTTGTTGTATGCAGCTCAACAAAGTAACAACGAAAGCGTTGTTCGTGCATTGATTGATGCTGGTGCTGATGTCAACATAACTGATAATGATGGCCAAATTGCTTTGTTGTATGCAGCTCAACAAAGTAACAACGAAAGCGTTGTTCGTGCATTGATTGATGCTGGTGCTGATGTCAACATAACTGATAATGATGGCCAAACTGCATTGTTGTATGCAGCTCAACAAAGTAACAACGAAAGCGTTGTTTGTGCATTGATTGATGCTGGTGCTGATGTCAACATAACTGACAATGATGGCCAAACTGCTTTGTTTGATGCAATCAGTAAAAGTAACAATAAAAGCGTGGTTCGTGCATTGATTGATGCTGGCTCTGATGTGAACCTAACTGATAATTATGGCCAAACTGCTTTGTTTTATGCAGTCCGACAAAGTTACAACGAAAGCGTGGTTCTTGCATTGATTGATGCTGGTGCTGATGTGAACATAACTGATAATAATGGGATAACTGCTTTGTTTTATGCAGTCAGTAAACAAAGTAACAATGAAAGCGTGGTTCTTGCATTGATTGATGCTGGTGCTGATGTGAACATAACTCGTAATGATGGCGAAACTGCTTTGTTTTATGCAGTCCGACAAAGTGACAACGAAAGCGTTGTTCGTGCATTGATTAATGCTGGTGCTGATGTCAACATAACTGAAAATGATGGCGAAACTGCTTTGTTTTATGTAGTACGACGAAGTAACAACGAAAGCGTTGTTCGTGCATTGATTGATACTGGTGCTGATATTCTCACCTCAAGAGATATGTATGGCAGAACTGCTTTGTTTTACGCAGACTGGAGTTACTTCAACACAGGAAGTCAGATCCTGGAAAAAGTTGGGAGTCAATGTCTACATTTGAAGGACAATTGTAATGTTGATATTTTAACTTTGCTCTTTGAAAAATATGGCACTTCAACTAGGATGCAAAAGTTTGATGCTTCAAGGCTGCTGGAGCACGGTGTGAAAAGGGAAAGTCTTGCTACCACAGTGTTAAACATAATGTTTAGAAAATCTGTGACATATGCATTCCCTGTGAGTGACGTTGAACTGCTGAATTTGGTTCAGCTCTATAGTCAATTTGTGAACGACGATAATTCCAGTGACCAAAAAAAACTGAAATTGCAAAATATTTTGAAGTTGTTAAAGCGAGGCGCTGAGAACACACCAAAAGCTCTTGAATTACTGGTCGAATTGGGAGCTAATTTGAACAGCGCTGATTACGATGGAAACACTTCTCTTCACCATACAGTTCGTTTACCGTTTCTTGGTTCTTCTGAGGAGCATGTTATTGGATTATGTCACCAGTTGGATAAGCTTGGCGCACAGTTAAATGCAAGAAACCATCAAAATCAAACGCCTCTTCTGTTTTGCTTGTCTGGAGACATAAGTCGTGTGACAGAAAGTAAATTGCCATCAGCAATTAAGGCGGTGCGTAAAGTTTGTATGTTTCTGTTCAAAAGGGGGTCCATTGTAGAAGAAACGTCACGAAGCGGAGAATCTGTTTTTCATTTGATCATGAAATTTTTTCAAGTCGGCCTTGAACTACGAGATGAGACAATAAGACAGGAGTTCCTGCGAGAAGTGATCGAACTCTCGCAGTTGTTTCTAAGTGCCAAAGTATTGAAAACAAAGGTCGTTAACAAACGTGACATCCACCTTGACACACCACTACACCTTTGGGCTAAGCTTGCGTTTGACTCGCCTGAAGATTATTCCGGTAGTGTTATTAAAGACTGCTCTTTTGAGAAATTTTTACAAATAGTTTTCAATCCCCTTATGGGATGTGGAGCAAAACCCTTCGCCAGAAATGAGAATGAGTCAACTCCATTACATATGTGCATGACTTGGAGTGCTGTCAAAATTCTAATTGCGGCTGGAGCAAGCCCAAACGACGTGGATGCACTAGGACAAAGTCCACTTCTTGTTGCAGCAAAGAAAAGAAGACCTAAAGATCTTGATCATTTTTATCCAGACGTTTCAGAAGATCCAAAATCGTTTTGGAAGAGTTGTATCGAAAAAGGACTTGATCCTTGGACAGTTGACAAACATGGCGAGTCTGTCTTGAGTATCCTCATCCAATCAGAGACGTTCGTTCTTGCTAAAGCGTTGGTTGACGTGGCCTGTGAGATGAGCTACACGCAGTCCGAAACAGTCACCACGAATTTGTTGAATGCTATCTGTAAAGATCAATCTACGCGAACACATTGGAAAGCATTTCTTCTCAAAGATATCTTGAAGTCCAGGAAATGTCCCACCACTGCAGTTACACCACTTCGTTTTTGCTGTGGAAACATAATAAAACTGGCGAAGTATCAAAAAGGGCCTGAATTGTACAGTACCGTGCACTGTGAAATTCTAAAATTGCTTCGATGGTATGGGGCTAATTCGGAATCTTGTCTTGACATGGCGGAAACTTGTCCTGAACTGAGAGATCTCCTAGAAAAACCTGTTGATATTGACGAAGTTCTTATTCCTTGGACGTCAGTGTCGAAGAAACACGAGGACAAGTTGGCCAAAGTTGCCAGGCGACAAGACTGTCATGTAGTCGGCGATCAATTCTGGTTGCACAATGACGACATAGGATGTGGTGCATTTGGTCATGTCTTTGCTGGAATCAACGACAAGGATGGCAGAGAAGTGGCCATAAAACGTATTGAAAAGTTGCCCATGAAACAACCACAAGACAAACGAGAAATTACCAATCTCACCGCGCTTGCAGACTGTGAGCAAGTCCTACGCTATTTGCAGTTCTTTGACGACGAAGACGGAATGTTTTCCTATGTTGTTTTAGAATTAATGGAAGGAAATCTTGACGACTACCTCACTGGGTCGACACACGATAGTAGAAAAGGCACACAACTTTGTGAAGACGTAATCAAGGGGATGGAGTACTTGCACAAGAAGAATATTCTCCATCGCGACCTGAAGCCTGGCAATATTCTCTATAAGACAGATTCAAAACTTTGTTTGAAAATTGCTGACTTTGGTCTAAGTCGTCATATAGATTCTACAGCTACAACCGTGTATGGTACCAATGCAGGAACGAGGTGTTGGATTGCTCCCGAAGTGTTTGTAGATAAACTCGATCATTCCAAGTCATCCGACATGTTTTCATGTGGACTTGTTCTTCATTACATCTTGTCGGTACAAAGGCATCCATTTTCTCAGAATAATACGCAACCGGTTCACGAGGTAGAAGTCAATATAGCAAGTGGCAAAATGGTAGGATGGGATAAACCTCTTTTTCCTGAAGCCACACACCTCGTTAAAAAAATACTGGGAAGAAATTTCAAAGACCGGCCGACTGCAGAAGAAGCCCTGGATCATCCGATGTTCTGGTCAAAGAACAAAAAGATTGATTTTCTGACAGCCGTAGGTAACCAGTCAGAGTTCGAATGCACACGTGCAAAAAAATCAACTGGTTTAAGTCCCATTGAAACAGACTTAGAGACAAGTTTCAACACCATAGTCCGAAAAGGAGCATGGAACGATCCAGGTTATTTCCAAATGCCTGTAATTTTCGCTGAAATGAAGAAAAGAAGAACCTACGACGTTCACTCTGCAGTAGAGTTGGTGCGTTTGATAAGGAATGCATACGCACACGTCTCGGAAAGCACCAGATCCGCAGTAATCAGGAAAATGTTGCTAGAGGACTTCTTGGTTTTGGAATATTTTCCGGATCTCGTGACAGAGGTGTACAAGGTTGTAATTGCTCATGGATGGGACCAGACAAAAGAAGAAGTCAAGTACTCGATGAAAAAGGAAAGCAATTCTCGATGATCAAGTTATAAGGTGAAATTGAAATAATGGAATTTTGAGTTTAGATTATACGCAGTTGATGGTGAGAAAAGAAAATAACTGAGAAAAGAAAAGAAACGGAAAGGAAAAGAAAAGAAAAGCAACAAAATATCTGATAATATAAAAAAGAAACGAAAATCAATTGAAAAAGAAATGAAAATCAATAGAAAGAAGAAAAAGAGGAATCGAAACTGAGAAGAAAAAGGGAAAAAAAGGAAAGGAAATAAGAGAAGTAATAAATAGAACTGTAAAAAGCAAATTTTTTTACTGAAAAATCCGCATAGAAATTACAGGTAACATGTTTTCTAATTTGCATTTCCTTTAATACTTCATTAGATCATGATGACTGTACTGAATGGAAAAATGTGGACACTGTTTCGGTCGGGTTTGTGTTCGTAGGGTATTTTGCCCTTAAACACGTTTGTAAATAGCATATTTTGTTCAAAGTTATTCTCATAACACAGTATTTAAGTGTTTATGATCGAGTTATTTCATCTAATAAAACACCATTTTAGCTTGGTCGCAGATTTTTTCCCATTTCAAACACGTGTCATTTTCACTGGACTAAGATTTACAAAACATTTAGGTAATATCGGAAACATTTGTTTCTCTGGACACATGGCTTTAAATGGGAACATTTTTGAACGTTAAAATGGTTCTATAGCTAAGTGTAATGTTGGTAAAAACTAACTTGCATGTTTCTAGGTTTTGCAGAGGGAGAAAACCCGGAGAAAAACCCTCGAACTAAGGAAGAGCCCTGACAAACTACTCACCAATCTCGAACCCAGAGTCTTCCAGCTTTTTGGTCACCGGGATGACATGCATGTTTCTAGGGAGGCGCAGACGATCGACAAAGTAGGAAGACGCAGGAGGACTCTGGGTACAAGATGAGATCTCAAGTCCAGGAATCGAACCAGGAATCCAGATCTCGGTGAGAGGTACAGTAAGTCCACCAGTTGTCACTGATACCACCATTGTAATACCTCTTAACTGATTTGGCATTTTATGACTTTGAAATCTTGAATTTTGAAATCTAGTACTTCGCATAAAAGTCGGTGCTAGTAAATTTTCTGTCAATCAATTCTATAAACACGCACGCGGTTACCATTTTCCCGCCATTTTTGAAATTGATGCCTACTATTATTGAAGACCAAGTCATTTGATACATATAAATACAATCTTGATAAAATTCTGATATTTTATGTTTTGCAATCTAAATTCTTTCTAGACTTAGAATTAATGTACAACATTTATTAACTATTCTATCAATATTACGATGACAAATTGATTTTCTAGTGTCTTAAATATAAGTTACATTGGATAAAAAGTATATTGTAAAGATAAATTAAAAGTAGCTTCAATTTTAAGGAAAAATTTCGTCTTATTTCTTTGATTCGAAGAGCTCATGGGAATCTAGTCTTGATACTACAAACGGACAACAAATACACAGGAACATAAGCTAGTAAGTCAAATGTTTGATAGACATACTATCAAGTCATTCTTACACAATGAAAAATAGACAAACACACATGGACAAATCCTTGTTCTCTCAAATTATAAATAACAAGATATTATTTTTCAGTTCATGGCCAACTATAACGTAAGCTGAAGCTTCTCGGGGAGATATTAAATACAAATGTTGACAATAGCTTTATTTTCCTCGTATAAATAATTTTGTAGTTGTATTTTGGTTGTCATTTTCGGGGTAATTAGTGTAGATCAATAAATAATTTTTCCAAGTTTATTTTCTAGAGTTACTAGAATCACGTGAATTGGTTTTAGTTATAATAAATATAAAATCGCTTGCTGTCATTGGCAAGGAAAGAAGACTCGTTGGGCGTAAGTTATTTGGCTACGACATAAAGGACATTCCTTGCACATTGCCGAACATTCCACACAGCAAACCACGTGACCACACGGACAAAAGGCCGTCGCCACTTCCGCATCCATACAAATCTGGCAAATCCGAGCGTCTTGCATGTGTCGAACCATTTTCTTTAGTTCTTCTGGCTGCATTGCCTCGATATCCAAATCCGTGAGGTTTTGCTCCTCAAATTCAGCCAAATCCTTTTGCCGCGAGCCCGAACATTTCCGACGACTGAGCGGAGATTGTACGGGCCGGAATTCGGAAACCGAGTAGCCACTTCGGCTATTGCCGGCCGTAACACGTGACATGTTGGTATTTCGATAGCTGTTCATTTCATTCCACGCATGACTGTAGGCCTGTCGACGAGTCCGCTGTACATCAAACAGGTAAGTCTTACCGAAGTCATTCGAGGGAAAAACGACTGAAACAAGTCGTCCCAAAAGTGTTCGCGTGCATTGGTCTACCACAGACCGCTTCACCGTATTACACTGGTAAAACGTGTGGAATTCTGTGAATGTTCGAAACAAAGCGACGGCGTCACATTCGCTCTTGAGTTTGTAGGTGACGCGCTGGGCCTGGGTTCCACTACCGTGAACGACTGTGAAACATCTGTTGTTGTAAGACACTGTTGAAACATCCTCGAAGTTTATCCTACAAAATATCAAAAAGATTAAGGAATAAGAAAGTAAAATTATAGAAGCATCTTGTTTGGTAATATGAAAAGTATTCTAAATAGAGAAACAGACGTTAGTGAGTGGAGATACAAGCGAAAAAAACCATCATTTTCCGTGAGGGGCTCTTCCTTGAGGTTCGCTTCATACACTCTACTGCATTCACCAATTACAACACGCAACACTCAAGTTACGCATTTCATTTGTATGAGGAGAGATAGTGTAACCATCTTGTGGCAAGGGGGAGAACATAACAACACATCAAATAAACTTTACTCGTACATTTAGTTCAGTCGAGAATCAAGCCCGCCACCTCATGGAGGCTTGAACTACAAAGCGGTGAGTGAAAGCTCCGTAGCAGCGCAGACCACCCATACCAGGAAAAAAGAAGAGGGATGAGATGACAGTGAAGAGGAAAGGAAAGGAATGAGGAAAGCAAAGAAAGTAAAAAAGAGTGAGGAATAAGAATTACACTGTAAGGGAAATAATAAAAAAGAAAATAATTTGGATAAAAAAAGGAAACACAGTTGTAAAATTAAAATCGGAAATAAGATACAGTGTAGAGAGAAGGAAATGTAAAAAAAGAAAAGAAAAGAAATATAGTGAATGGAACAAGAAGGGGAAATGAAATGTGAAAACAATTTGGAAAAAAGAAAAGAACTTCTTTCATTTCTGAAAAAAACAGTTGTGAAATTAAATTCGGAAATCACTGTAAGATAGCATAAGTTTACCGCTATAGATTCGTCGTTGTTATTTGTAATTAATCCTTGTAATGAAAATATGTATGCAGTCTTGAAAGAAAGCGGCTAAAGGCGTCTGCCAGAATATGATAAAGAGAATGATAATCCAGAGGCGATAACGAATACTGCCGACCGTGTCTCAGGAAATCATTACTAAATGAAGAGCCACTTTTATCAACTTTAGTATTCATGTGACTAAGATATCAATCTGATTCAAAATGGCTTTAAAACTAACTATATAACGCAAATATAATACAAATATATCAACATATATACATTATAAACAGATAAAAAAAAGAATTTTGGAAAATTGAAGTTGTTGCTACATGTAAAGTATATCTGGGCCAAATATATATGCAAGTGTCACTAAAGTTCCGAGCCTTCCTATTGGACTATAACCACTGCTTATAATAGTTCTGTATGTTGGTTCTATATCTTATTCAATATTAAAAATATATAGCTACGTTCCTACGTAACTAACCGCCTCAAATAAGTAATCATGATTTTCATTAGGTACGAACTCAACTCATTGAAGTCGAATTTCGATGAAATTTATAGTTAGTAAATTTTAAATTCACAATGATAAAATTAAAGGCGTTTACAAAATTTATTCAAAGTGGCAGATTTTGTAACTTCGGGGGAAAAAATATGCTTCCATGGAAAATGGTGGGCTTAAAGAATATTACAGCTGATAATAACTGAACATCTCGATAGAAATTAGAATTTCACGTGGTTTTTTTTTTTTTTTTTTTTTTTGGCGAAATATTGGTGGCGAGTTTGAAGCCCGCTAATAAGAAAGACTATGGGATTGTTAGTTGCAGGTCTGTTATCTAAAAGACATGAATAATAAAAGAGACAATCTCTGAATTAATTTTATTGAAGTTAGCATAGTAACCGAATCATACAAGCATTAAAAATACCAAAAATTCAAAGCAATACAATATGTCAGTAATCATTCCTCGAACTTCCTATTTTCGTGTCGTCTTCGCTGTAACTCTTAACCGGGAATACAGTATATCATATTAGTTTTGACAAATTCATATCCATGTCATAGAAAATGACAGCAAATGTATTCAATATGTCTCATCAAAGTCCTCTTCCCGATATAATATCTTTTCTTTTTATTCATTTTTTTTTTTTTTCGTTTTCAGTGCGTGAAAAACAGATGATACAAAATGATCGCTGCAGTGAAATACGGGCAAGAATTATACATCAAAATCATCATAAAACACAATTTTTTTGGTTTTCGACAACGAGTTCGAAGATAACAATTATGTATTCAAAAATTCTCGATTTTGTCATTAAGTTGAAGTTGAGCAGCACTTTACTTGAAAATTTCAATATAAGCTAACATATATTAAGAAGTCAAATGTGGTGTCCTAACCATCGATCTAGTCAGTCACTGATTGACTGGTTTTGTGTGTGTTTAGATACAAAATATATCAATAAAAATTCTGTGTTTTGGTCAGCACTGAACTAAAATGAGACTGCAAATATTGAAAGGATTTGTTTGTGATTTTTTTCTTACCTTTTTTCGACGATTTTTTTGACAATTTCTCTGCTTTGTTTGGCGTCGTATTCTTGAGAGACGCTGTAGACTTTAACTCCGTCATTTCCAACACAGATTTCGACCTTTTTTGTGCATTTTTCTTTAGACATTTTTCCTTTAAAAACATCAATTCCGTATCCAGGAACATTAGCCAACAAATGCAGATATTCTACTTTCGCTTCATTCACAGGAGTGCGTAATAATTGAGTATGTTCAGAAGCAGCATCTTTTTGTAAATCCGAAGTTTTGCTATAAAAATTGTAGAGAGCTTTGGGAATAAATGTTGAATATTGCGGCGGTTTTTCTGGGATGAAATCTCCAGAATCAATTTGAGCAGTGAGAGCGCAAAGTCTTGCAATTGTTTTGGTTTGTGAGTTTGACAAGTCTATCTTTCCATGGCTGACAAAGGTCTTTAGAGTTAAGTAAAACAAATTTCTGAAAGAGAGAGAGAGAGAGAAAGAGTAAATAAAAAGTCTTTTTTATTTCATCACTCAAAGATTTGCAACTGCGAAATGTATTTAAATTTTGAAGGCAAATTTGAAATCATTGCGAGAGGAGTTCCGTTGAAAATTTCTGGCAAATATTCCCATATTCAAAGCCAAGTGGCAGGTTATTTGGTCAACTATTTCAAAATACCTGCAAATACCTGCTGCTTACCTCGATATTTCTTGCTGTAGTTCTTGAGGCTTAACGAAAAATTTCACGAGAAGATAAAGTCTGTATGGAGGTTTTCCGCTTAGTTGTACAGACATTGCATTTCTCATGTTGAGCCAAAGACGAACACCGTTTGGCCCATTGTACTGCAAACCAAAATAATCTTTCTCAACAAGGCGAAGTTTTTCGCAAACCTGCAGAAAGACAATGAAATAAAAACACGTCTAGAATCATACATTCGGGCATCGATGCATTAATGTTATGTATTTGCTTTTTATAAAGAAACAAACATTTTTATCGAGCGAAGAAAACGAAGGCAATCCATTTCATACCTTATCAAAGCACTCTTGTCCTACCGAGTTTCTAGGCAAAAATATTTCATGGATAATGCCATTGGGCTCTGATACAAAGCACCACATATTTTTTCCTAGCTCCTATGCTTTTTATCTATGACTGAGAGCCGATTAAAATAGGTTTTTGGTAGGTTTTTCTGAGCCTCTCTTCTGCATGAATAGAAAATTGACAACGCGAAACAGCTGAAAGCTACAAGAATATTTATTTTAGAAATGGACCAATCAGCGCGCGATCTTTAACGTACATCGCTTGTGATTTGCATATTGTAGCAAACGATTTTTTACGACTTTCAATTATTCAGAATCGCTTGGCGTCCACCTTTACAGCATCAGTGCTGTGGTACACAAAAATCCCAGCAAGAAAGAAAATAAATATAGACATTTCTTTTTAACTGGGATTTTTTGTTTACAGACAGATAAAGCTAGATTTTTCATTAACTTTCTTCTCGAAAAAGTACGTCACTTCCGGCATCATATTGTTCACAATTTTCAGAATAACAATTAAAAACTTTAATTTTAAAAGGAGTTTAAATTTAGGACAAAGCAATTTATTTTCATCAGAAGGAAAGTTGTCAAATCATAACATCATTAAATCACAACACCACCGAAACCGTATTTTATAACATGTGGTATCGTCGTACTTTCGAAACAAACTTATTATACTTTTTTTAATACAGCTTGCGGTTTCATGAGTTTATATCTCCCCTTGTTAGAAAAACTATAAATCTGATTATCGATATTAAAAACTATGAATTATTGAATATCAATTATTATTTCTTTGAAAAAAGCGGATTACATTTTAGGACTCTTCTTTTTCCATAAGTTCTTGCCATTTTTGAGCTTGATGCGCGAGTCACGAAGCGGAAACATCCAGAAACTGTTGCTGCCCTAGAGCACTCTATTTTAGGTCGTTATTACAGGAACATTTAGACGATATAATCTTTTTTATCCTTGTAATCAGATAAGTAAATTGTTGAGTTAGTAATATGTTATTCAGTGCGTTTAATTTGCGCAAATGCCGGTGTTTTGAGCCAATGAAACTTGTCAGAAAAAAAAATGCTGGTGAACTACGATGAGGAAGTGAGTCCCAGTAATAACTCCACATTCTATACTAAGTTCATCAGTCATCAACGCTTTCTCGTCATGTACCTTAATACTATATTGAAACCACTAAAAAACAAGTCATTAGCTACTAATAGTAGTTGAAGAGGAGCAGGTCAATGTGGACCACGCGAAGGATGTTATTTAAAGATGATTATGAAGACCCAATTAATCAAAAGTTTTTATGCTTACGAACATGTATGAGAACAAAAGAAACAACGGGGCAATAAGATTTATTTTTCATTGTTATTTCAAAGAAGAAGCTTTCAAAAAAGAGCTGTAATCAATCATGACTAAAATTATGGTATGGGTGGATGGATGGTATGAATGGATGGATGGAGGGATCGATAAAAGGAAATGAGATTTTAACTGTACAGATTGCTAAATTAAACT
Organism: Actinia tenebrosa; assembly: GCF_029948245.1. Taxonomy (NCBI): domain Eukaryota; kingdom Metazoa; phylum Cnidaria; class Anthozoa; order Actiniaria; family Actiniidae; genus Actinia; species Actinia tenebrosa. The sequence continues at coordinate 9,802,454 of NW_028292576.1, read as the reverse complement.
GAGAAGGGGGATCATAGTTTTAATTTTTCTCTTTACCGAAAGTTGGTCCCTGAAAAATTTTACAAAAAAATCCAATAAAATCCCCACGTATCGGAGTGGGGCAGGCAAAAGTGATCACAGGATTTTAACTTTTTTGATGGACGGAAGTCTTCTGGTCTATCCCACCGACTCTCGAGTAAGTGTGCCAACGATCTTAAGTAAAGTTCTTGAGAGTGGGTCTTTTCACCTCATTTGTCAAGCACTTTACAAAGAGCATTCGGGCTCGGTAGGATGTGATCACTTCCCGTAGTGCCGTTGAATAAATTATCTTATCTTATCTTTATTACTTCGAAAAGCAAAGAGTGATCATTTTCATAATTTAACGCGACCCAACATAGTGAAAACACAGTGGGGGCGTAGCCAGGGGAGAGGCAAGGGGGAAACGGCCCTCCCATCCCAAAAAATCTGTGTGTCCACGTCAGTTCGACTATATGCAATATATCCTATACTGCGGAACGCTCGAACAGATCCTTCAAGATACGGTACGTCCACAGTCAGATCAATTTCTTGTTTTGGTTGCTAAACCAATGAATGAGGCTTAAAGGGGATGACTACGGAAGTGGGTTGCCTGTGCTTTTTCCAAGAACACTTGCAGGTTTGTTATGACGCTGGCGATTTAAGATGGTGGAGATTTTTGGGAAGCGAAAAAAAACAACTCCTTTTAAATCGTTAAACAAAATCATGTCTTCCAAAAAAAACTAGTCATTCTGTACGGTACAGCTATTCTTCCTATTCTTCGTGACTGTCCAATAATGGGAAAAATTCCGAAAAAGTATTTGTCAGACAAAAAAAGAACCGGAGTCAATCATCACACATCCAAGCCTCAAAAGCCAAGAGTTTTATGACTCAAGTGTGTGCGGGTAATACTGCAAAATGAAACCCCATATGCACTGGAAAGATGCGTAGACTCGATGTACGTTGTATGGTACTACGTAGCTTACAACGGCCTTCAAATTGCTCTTTCTTTAAAATGTTCACCTATAAGTAACTGCATTCGAAGCGGTTGTCTGGATCGGTTGTTGGTGGACGAGAGGACTGCTCTTATCCAAGGTAAATGCGCTACAATGATAAAAGCGATATCCTTATCTGTATTGTGATTATGATTAATTCATCTTGAAGAACCTTTTTTCCAGTTTTATTTTAATTGTTGTTGATATTTTTGGTAAAAAGTTAATGAGTGGAAAGGGTTCTAATAGTGAGGGTGTAAGTGTAAGATATAAATACACTGTCATTAGATTAGCTTGATTTTGCAACCACAACACGACCGTTAAATTAAAAGGCCAAGAATGTTGCACTTGACAAACAGAATTCAAAACAGCCATTGAGAAATGGCCATCCGATCCTGGAATGTTGACATTTGCCAAGGTTTTGATGGATGAATTTGTTTGAACGTGTGTTGTGCCTTTTTTTGTATAGTGAATGAACACAATTATATGTTGATGGTGTTACAAGCAGATCTGGTATACTATTACTTAGAGAGTAGATTGAGTATGCCCGTCCTGATTGGTTGAGAACTGACACCAACACCCTTTGTAACCACACATTTTGTGTTAAATCAGCCACCACTCCCCCTCTTCAAGTGAGAAGTCGAAGTACGTTGTGACAGTCTTTCCAAGCCCCCTACACAAAGTACGATCATGACCGGTGTACCGCGTAGCCGGTTAATGGGGGAACGCGGTTAACATCCAGGGATGGGGTCATGTTGGAAACTAGCACTAGTGGAGGACACCTATTGGAGGACAAGCTTTACACTCAGCAGGGTATATGGGTGTGTGGTTTAATTGTTAAACTACTCCATTAGTGTTGATGAAAGTACAGCGTCCCACCCCCACCCGCGCCGTTGTCGGCACCGCGCGTTAGAGACCGGGGATAAACCCTCAGCGC